>NC_057733.1:30403204-30512282 GCF_004010195.1 Chiloscyllium plagiosum | reverse complement strand
AGCACAGAGCTCTCTTTATGCACCTTCTGGAAGAAGAAACGTGAGCACGTCTCGTCCTGCTCCACCCGAGCGGACCCTGGACCGGAAGATTATCTTGGAGGCCTCCGAAGCAAAGAGCGAGGCTTGCTGGTCCTTCACCTCACTGTATAAAGATCTGGGCAACGGGGAAAAAATACACCCAATGCCACCCTCACCCTGATGGCCACCTTTGTGTGTGGCTGCATCAAGCTGTGCGTGGATCCCCGGTACGCAAACACCAAGTGTCACTACGTACTGAGGTTCTACCTGTCCCCGGTGTTGCGAAGGATGGGCCTGGCCTCGCTGCCGCGGAACGCTCCGAGTAGTTGGACCATTCCGTATCACCTGTCCTTTGTGGAGAAATTTATGAAGGAAAACACCCTTGACCACAAGTCCATTAGGAAGTGGTCAGCACGTAGTGTCCTTGAGACCCTTCGGGAAAAGGAGAGGGCGGATCCTATTGAGCGGTACCCTGAGCAGACTGTCAAAGCCATTTGGCAGAATGCCTCATCGCCAGAACTTTCCAACAAGCACCAAGACATGGCTTGGCTGGTGGTGAGAAGGGCTCTGCCTGTGAGATCCTTTATGCACACCCGGACTCTCAGCCGCACTGCACCCTGCCCTCAAAGTGGCTGCGGGGGGACGAGACTGTCACAGACCTCCTTCTGGAATGTGCCTACGCAGAGGGAGTCTGGAGAGGAATGCAGTGGTGTTTGTCGAGGTTCGTCCCGAGCAGCTCCGTGACATGGGACTCCGTGCTCTACGGCCTGTTCCCTGGGACGCATACCGAGACGAACATCAACTGTGCCTGGAGGATCATCAACTCGGTGAAGGACGCTCTCTGGGTGGTCCGAAACCTGCTGATCTTCCAGCTGAAGGAGTTGACCCCGACTGAGTGTTGCAGACTGGCACATTCCATGGTCCAGGACTACGTGTTGAGGGACGCGCTGAAGCTTGGGGCGGTTGCCGCCAAGGCGCGGTGGGGAAAGACCACTGTGTAACATCTGCCTGCCTAACGAAGAACAGGGGGCCCATGCAGTCATTTGGGCTCTGCTGACGCCTCAGCTAAATATATGGGCATATGATCAAAAAATGTACAGACCTGTATAAAAATGATAAGTTTTGACCTTTGTATGTACATATGTATGGCATGACCAACTGTACAGACCATCAAATTATTTTATGAATAAAGTATATTTTTGAAATTAAAAAAAAATGACAGTGCGGCCTCCCAGTCGTTCCTGTCTTCTATCACGGAGGTTTTAGAAGACAGAACAGGGGAGAGGCTGGACCAGCCGCTATCTCTGGACAAGCTGACTCTTTTCGAGTCCTTCGAAAAGAATAGAACTCCTGGAAGTGACGGCCTACTGGTCGAGCTCTATTCTGCTCTGTGGGACTTGATTGGCCAGGACCTGCTGGAGGTGTATGTCAGTATGCTTCGGGCAGGTACCATGTGTGAATCCATGAGGAAAGCCATTATCACCCTCATCTACAAGTGGAAGGGGGAGAGGGAGGAACTCAAAAATTGGAGACCAATCTCACTGTTGAATGCGGACTACAAAGTTCTGTCAAAGGTAATCGCCAACCGGATCAGGTCTGCTCTGGGGTCGGTGATTCACCCTGACCAAACCTGTGCTGTGCCGGGCAGGAAGATCGCTGAGAGTCTCGCACTCCTCAGGGATATGATCGCCTACATGCAGGACAGAGGGTTGGACACCTGCCTGATCAGCCTGGACCAGGAGAAAGCCTTTGACAGGATATCACACAGGTATATGAGAGATGTTCTCTCCAAAATGGGCTTTGGGGAGGGAATCGGCAGTTGGATCAGACTGCTCTACACCAACATTGTCAGTGCAGTCTCAATCAATGGGTGGAATCAGATAGCTTCCCAGTCAGATCTGGAGTCAGGCAGGGCTGCTCTCTCTCTCTCTCCTGCCTTGTTTGTGTGCTACAAAGAGCCATTTGCCGAGTCCATCAGGAAGGATGCGAGCCTGAGGGGGGTGACTATTCCTGGCAGTGGGGGCCTGCAGGTTAAGGCCTCCCTGTACATGGATGATGTCGCCGTTTTCTGCTCGGATCCGCTGTCCGTGCACAGACTCTTGTGCATATGTGACTAGTTCGAATGGGCCTCGGGGGCCAAGGTAAACCAAGGGCCGACCAATCCTCGATCCCCTTCACCGTCAGGACCGACCACCTGAAGGTGCTGGGTATTTGGTTTGGGGAGGGGGGGGCTGGGGCGTGCGCCAAGTCTTGGGAGGAGCGTATCAGCATAGTGAGGCAGAAACTGGGCAGATGGAAGCTACGGTCACGGGAAAAAACCTGGTCATCAGGAGTGAGGCACTGTCATTGCTGTTATATGTGGCACAGGTCTGGCCTATTCCCAGAACCTATGTCGCTGCAGTCATCCGGGCCATCTTCCAATTTATATGGAGGTCAAAGATGGACCGGGTCTGAAGGGACTTGCTGTACAAAGATCTGGGCAACGGGGGAAAAAAATACACCCAATGCCACCTTTGTGTGAGGCTGCATTAAGCTGTGCGTAGATCCCCGGTACACAAACACCAAGTGTCACTACGTACTGAGGTTCTACCTGTCCCCAGTGTTGCGAGGGATGGGCCTGGCCTCGCTGCCGTGGAACGCTCCGAGTAGTTGGACCATTCTGTATCACCTGTCCTTCGTGGAGAAGTTTATGAAGAAAAACAACTTTGACCACAAGTCCATCAGGAAGTGGTCAGCATGTAGTGTCCTTGAGACCCTTCGGGAAAAGGAGAGGGCGGATCCTATCGAGCGGTTCCCTGAGCAGACTGTCAAAGCCATTTGGCAGAATGCCTCATCGCCAGAACTTTCCAACAAGCACCGAGACATTGCTTGGCTGGTGGTGAGAAGGGCTCTGCCTGTGAGATCCTTAATGCACGCCTGGACTCTCAGCCGCACCGCATGCTGCCCTCTAAGTGGCTGCGGGGGGGGAACGAGACTGTCACACACCTCCTTCTGGAATGTGCCTACGCAGAAGAAGTCTGGAGAGGAATGCAGTGGTGTTTGTCGAGGTTCGTCCCGAGCAGCGCCGTGACACGGGACTCCGTGCTCTACGGCCTGTCCCCCGGGACGCACACCGAGACGAACATCAACTGTGCCTGGAGGATCAACAACTCGGTGAAGGACGCTCTCTGGGCGGTCCGAAACCTGTTGATCTTCCAGCTGAAGGAGTTGACCCCGACTGAGTGTTGCAGACTGGCACATTCCAAGGCCCAGGACTACAAGACCACCATGTAACATCTGCCTGCCAAAGAAGAACAGGGGGCCCATGCAGTCATTTGGGCTCTGCTGGCGCCTCAGCTAAATATATGGACATATGATTGATAAACGTACAGACCTGTATATAAAAATGATAAATTCTGATCTCTGTATATAAATGTTACGTATGTATGGCATGACCAACTGTACAGACCATCAAATTATTTTATGAATAAAGTATATTTTTGAAATAAAAAAAATCTATACTTAAGTGGGAGCAAGGATAAAATAAGACTAAAGGCTCCATATTTTATTTAGTTAAGTTTGGAGATCTTAAGCTCATGATTGGCAAAACCTGAACTAAGTGGGAAATCCTGGATATGACCAACTGCAGGTGTCGTCTCTGGCAGCAACTTGAGCTCTGTCTTTTGGAGCTTGAGGAGCAGTTAGGGGCAGTACGGTGTATTCATGAGTCTGAAAGGTTTGAGGATAGCATGTTTCAGCATGTGGTCACCATGCAGCTTAAAAAGATGAAGTCACATCTGAGACTGAGACTTGGATGGAAATTGGGCATGATTGGCCAATTGATATTTAGGGTATTTAGATGAGTGGGGGTGACAGAAGAGGACTGGGTAGGATCCAAATATTGATCAGGTAATCAATTATAGCAGTGAGGTAGATTCATATCTTGGCAGGACCATCAAATGAGGCCATATGGGTTGTAGTTAAAGATACAAAAGGGACAAACATACTGGTGGTGTGCAGCATAGACATCCAAGCAGTCATGGATACACAGAGGATCAAATATGTCACCAATTTTCAGTAAAAACAATAGGACAGTAACAGGGAGGGAACAAAATTCTTATTTTTTTCAACTCTGTTATGGGATGTGAGCATTGCTGGATGGGCCAGCATTTATTGCCCATGGCAAAAGTGAGGACTGCAGATGCTGGAGGTGAGAGTCAAGAGTGTGGTGCTGGAAAAGCATAGCAGGTCAGGCAGCATCTGAAGAGCAGGAAAATCGACGTTTCAGGCAAAAACCTATCATTAGGAATGAGGCTGGGAGCCTCGGGGGTGGGGTGGGGGAATAGCTGAGAATGCAATAGGTGGATGGAGATGGGGACAAAGGTGATAGGTTGGAGGGGAGGGTGGAGTGGATAGGTGGGAAGGAAGATTGACAGGTGAGACAGGTCATGAAAGTGGTGCTGAGCTGGAAGGTTGGAACTGGGATAAGGTAGGGGGAGGGGAAATGAGGAAACTGGTGAAATCCACATTAATGCCATGGAGTTGGAGGGTCCTGAGGCAGAAGATGATGCGTTTTTCCTCCAGGCATCAGGTGGTAAGGGAGTGGCGATGAAGGAGGCCCAGAACCTGCATGTCCTTGGCGGAGGGGGAGGGGGAGTTGAAGTGTTTAGTTCACGGGGCGGTGGGGTTGATTGGTGAAGGTGTCCCAGAGATGTTCTCTTAAGTGCTCTGTGAGTAGTTACCCATCCCCACTTGCCCTTGAGAAGATGGTGGTGAGCGGCTATCGTGAACCAGTACAGGGTATGTATTGCATCTAGGAGACCCTTTTAGCCAGTCAATGGAATGCTCAACAAGTGAAGAGGCAATTCTAACATTTGGAAATGAGCCCAAGTGGAAGACATAATAATAGGAGAGCATTCTGGTGATAGTAAGCATAATGCAGTTCGATTTAGGTTTGTTCTGGAAAATGATAAGGATGTGCTGGGAATTAAACTTCAACACTGTGGAAAAGGTAATTTTCCTAAAATATGGTTTGGCACAACTTGACTGGGAGTAGCTACTAGAAGATAAAACAGTGTTCAAGCAGTCGGAGGCATTCAAGACTAAAGAACCCTGGATGAAAAGGGATGTAAAGATTAAGGACTAAGAAAAATAAAAGAGAAGCTATGGCAGATAGATCTTTGAGGAATTATTGAGGAAGCTGAGGTTGCTATTTTCTGGAGAAGCAAAGGTTGAAAGGGGCAGGAGTAGAGGTATATGATATTGTGAGGGGCTTAGTTAAGCTGGTAAGAAGATACTTTTACCATTCATAGAGTGGTCAATAGCCAGGAGACATAGATATATGGCCAGTAGTAGGAGTCCAAAATGACACATCGGGAAAATTATTTTCTTACTCAAAGGGTGGTGAGAATATGGAATTCCCAGCCTGAAAGTGTGTTTGTATCAGAAACTCATGAAATATTTAAGCGGTATTTCAATATTTGCTTGCATTTCCATAGCATGTAGGGCTATGGGTCAAAGGGTGGAAAATGAGATTAGTGTAGTCAGATCTTGGTTGACTGGCACAGGCATACTTGCTGAATAGCGTCCCTCTGAGCTGTAAATGTCTATGAGTGTATAACAGTAAATGCCAAGAAGATTTGAACAATTTGAAACAGTTGGAATCACAGAATCCCTCAGTGCAAAAAGAGGCCATTCAGCCTGGTTCTGTGCTCGGCTCACTTGCTGTACTGCAGCACCCAGGCTGATGCTGGTATTTCAAATCAAATATAGAGCCAATATCAGCCATGTAGGAATCCAGCTTATCCCAGTATCAAATTGTGATTTGTACGACTGATTATTCCATGTTAATGCATATTATTAAATTAGAGAAGATTCTGAAAAAACTTACCAGGATGTTGACTGGATTGGAAGGTTTGGTATGTAAAAATAGACTGGAGAGTCTGGGACCTTTTCACTGGAGTGTAGGAGGTTGAGGGGTGACGTTATAGAGGTTTATAAAATCATGAGGGGCACAGAGAAGCTGATTAGGAATGGTCTTTTCCCAAGGGTGGGGTAGTTCAAAACTAGGAGGCAAATTTTTAAGGGGAGAAGGTTTTACAAAGGACAAGAGGGGCAATGTTTTTACACAGACAATGGTTCATATGTGAAATGAACTGCCAGAGGAAGTAGTGGATGCAGGTACAGTTGCAAAATTTAAAAGACATTTGGACAAATACATGAAAAGGAAAGGGTTGGAGCGCGATGGGCCAAATGCAGACAAGTGGGACTAGTTTAGTTTGGGAACACGATTAGCCTGGATGAGTTGGACCAAAGGGTTTACTTTCATACTGTATGAGTCTATGACTCCAAACAGGTTTAACGTGGTTTAAGGTGCAGTTAGATTGGTAAATTGGGTTACTGCTGTGGCATTATACTGTTTGAATATTAATGGAAAAATGTATTTCTGTGAAATTCTATTACCTGCCATTTTAATAGAGGGAGTAATTTATTTAAAATAAACATGTTAATGCCTCAGTTAAAGTAGCAAAATAATTTGATACGGCAGGCTAATATTCACACAGTGTGAAATTGGCTGTGATTAAAAATTGTTTTTCCTTCTTTGGACTTCATGTGTCAAAAGTAAATATTCATAAAAGAGTTAGGCTCAGAAATTGGAGATATTGCACCAAATTTACCAGAATGTACAAAATTGAAGGTATAGATATTATTGTAGAGGACTGCACCAAAATACAGAGAAGGATAAACAAGTTTGCTGAGCAGACAAATGCTAAATGAACCACAATACAGAAAATTGTGAGGTGGTTCATTTTACTTGGAGGAATAAGGAGGCCAACTTGCACTACAGAAGGAATGAAACTAATTTTTATGGAGGCTTACACAGAGTGAGGATTAGGCATACACACATAATTAAAAACAGCTATAGAAACAATACAAATTAGGGTTGCACAGTGCCTCAGTGGTTAGCACTGCAGCCTCACTGTGTCAGGGACCCAAGTTTGATTTCACCCTCGGGCAACTGTCTGTGTGGAGTTTGTACGTTATCCCCATATCATCCAGGTGCTCCGGTTTCATCCCATAGTCCAATGATGTGTAGGTTCAGTGGACTGGCCAAGCTAAATTGCTCATTATGTCCAGGGATGCGCAGATGAGGTGGGTTAGCCATGGGAAAAGCAATGTTACCGGGATAGGGTAGGGGGGATTGGTCTGAATGGGATGCTCTTCGCTGGGTCAGAATGGACTCTGTGGGCTAAATGGCCTACTTCCACAATGTAGGGGATTCTATGATATCAGTAGGGCTAGAAATAGTCAAAACAAAGTCCCTGTTCTCATTTAGAGTCTTAAGGCTGAATTGTTTTGAGGTTGTGTGTGTACAATTTGGTCCCTACCCTGTAAAAATGAATACCAAAGCCCTGGAGAAAGTACAAGAAGAGATTTATGAATCTATCAGAATTGAGAGGTTGAAACTATGAAGAAAGGTTGAACAAGTTGGTTTTTTTTCTTCAATTTCAGCAAATAGGTTTAGGGTGAGAGGAGAAAAGTATAAAATAGACCTCAGGGGCAACTTTTTCACGCAGAGGATGATACGTGTATGGAATGAGCTGCCAGAGGATGTGGTGGAGGCTGGTACAATTGCAACATTTAAGAGGCATTTGGATGGGTATATGAATAGGAAGGGTTTGGAGGGAAATGGGCCGGGTTCTGGCAGGTGGGACGAGATTGGGTTGGGATATCTGGTCGGCATGGACAGGTTGGACTGAAGGGTTTGTTTCCATGCTGTACATCTCTGTGACTCTAAACATCAAAAAGAAATCAAATAGAGGTCCTTAAAGCTGTGTGGCTGAGGAGCACCGAGATTAGATTAGATTACTTACAGTGTGGAAACAGGCCCTTCGGCCCAACAAGTCCACACCACCCCGCTGAAGCGCAACCCACCCATACCTCTACATTTACCCCTTACCTAACACTACGGGCAATTTAGCATGGCCAATTCACCTGACCTGCACATCTTTGGACTGTGGGAGGAAACTGGAGCACCCGGAGGAAACCCATGCAGACACGGGGAGAACGTGCAAACTCCATACAGTCAGTCGCCTGAGACGGGAATTGAACCCGGGTCTCTGGCGCTGTGAGGCAGCAGTGCTAACCACTGTGCCACCGTGCCGCCCACCTACTTCCAGTTGTGTTTGAGTTCAGAAAAGAGGAAGCATAAATATAAGGTAGCCACAAACAGACTAAATAGCAAAGTGAGGAGAAACCTCTCCACAGAGAGAATGGTGAGAGTGTGAATTTCCACTTGTTGGAGCATCTGATGAACTCATATGAAAACTTGACACACAAGAGGAAGAAAGGACAAGAGAATTCAGTGCAGGAAATGGAAGACGTAGAGTGTGAGGAATATCTCAGGAGCAATATAAACATTGTTATAGAACAGTTGGGTTGCTTAGCCTGTTTCTGTGCTTTTAACATGATTTATTGGAAACTCCACATTGTTCTCTGAGCAAGATGGCAGCCAAGTAATCTCCTCCTTATTCCAATCTTACAGTCAATGCCTTGGATTAGTTGCTGCTCCATTTTCACACCTGCTTTGGATTTTTATCCCCTTGACACTTTGTTCTTGTTGAATGATAGAAATTGTGTTTTCCCATATAATTTGCTTACTGCATCATATCATGTTCAGTTTAGGAGGAGAGAAGATATTGCTGGTGAATGGACATACACAATCTCCACAGATCACAGTCTTTTTAGAGAAAAGATGGGCTTGTGCAGAACATAGAGTCATAGAGATGTACAGCACGGAAACAGACTCTGTCATGCCGACCAGATATCCCAACTCAATCTAGTCCCACTTGCCAGGACCTGGCCCATATCCCTCCAAACCCTTCCTATTCATATAAACATCCAAATGCCTTTTAAATGTTGCAATTGTACCAGCCTCCACCACTTCCGCTGGCAGCTCATTCCATACAAGGAGCACCCTCTGCGTGAAAAAGTTGCCCCTTAGATCTCTTTTATATCTTTCTCCTCTCAACCTAAACCCAGACCCTCTAGTTCTGGACTTCCCCATCCCAGGGAAAAGACTTTGCCTATTTATCCTATCCATGCTCCTCATGATTTTAAAAACCTCGAAAAGGCTACCCCTCAGCCTCCGACGCTCCAGGCAAAACAGCCTTAGCCTATTCAATCCCTCCCTAAAGCACAAATCCTCCAACCCTGGCAACATCCTTGTAAATCTTTTCTGAACCCTTTCAAGTTTCACAACATCCTTCCGATAGGAAGGAGTCCAGAATTGCATGCAATATTCCAAAAGTGGCCTAACCAATGTCCTGTACAGCTGCAACATGACCTCCCAACTCCTGTACTCAAGACTCCGACCAAGAAAGGAAAGCATACCAAACGCCTTCTTCACTATCCTATCTACCTGCGACTCTATTTTCAAGAAGCTATGAACCTGCACTCCAATGTCTCTTTGTTCAGCAACACTCCCTAGGACCTTACCATTAAGTGTATAAGGCGAAAGTGAGGACTGCAGATACTGGAGATCAGAGTCAAGATTAGAGTGGTGCTGGAAAAGCACAGCAGGTCAGGCAGCATCTGAGGAGCATGAAAATCAACGTTTCGGGCAAGAGCCCTTCATCAGGAATGAGCATCAGGAATTAAGTGTATAAGTCCTGCTCAGATTTGCTTTCTCAAAATGCAGTACCTCGCATTTATCTAAATTAAACTTCATCTGCCACTCCTCAGCCCATTGGCCCATCTGGTCAAGATCCCATTGTAATCTGAGGTAACCTTCTTCACTGTCAACTACACCTCCAATGTTCATATCATCTGCAAACTTACTAAGTATACCTGTTATGCTCACATCCAAATCATTTATATAAATGAGGAAAGGTAGTGGAACAAGACACTGATCCTTGTGGCACTCCACTGGTCACAGGCCTCCAGTCTGAAAAACAACCCTCGATCATCACCCTCTGTCTTCTACCTTTGAGCCAGTTCTGTATCCAAATGGCCAGTTCTCCCTGTATTCCATGAGATTTAACCTTGCTCACTAGTCTCCCATGGGGAACCTTGTCGAACGCCTTAGTGAAGTCCATACAGATCACATCTACCGCTCTGCCCTCATCAATCCTCTTTGTTACTTCTTCAAAAAACTCAATCGAGTTTGTGAGACATGATTTCCCACGCACAAAGCCATGTTGACTATCCCTAATCAGTCCTTGCCTTTCCAAATACATGTCCATCCTGCCCCTCAGGTTTTGTTCCAACAACCTGCCCACCACCAACGTCAAACTCACTTGTCTATGGTTCCCTGGCTTGTCCTTACCACCTTTCTTAAATAGTGGCACCACATTAGCCAATGTCCATTCTTCCGACACCTCATCTGTGACTATCAATGATGCAAATATCTCAGCAAGAGGCCTAGCAATCATTTCCCTAGCTTCCCACAGAGTTCTAGGGTACACCTGATCAGGTCCTGGGGATTTATCCACTTCTATGCATTTCAAGACATCCAGCATTTCTCCTTGTAATATGGACGTTTTTCAACATGACCGAAATACTACTCTAAATTTAGATTTCTACACACTATGGTTTACTTTCACTAACCAGCAAACATCATGTTTGTTTTGAATTAAAATAAGTGCAACTAAGTATAGGCCTTTCAAAAATTAACACAAGTTCTTTTATTTTATTATCTTTCACATTTTCTAACAAGTCGAATTATTTTAATGTCAGTGGATTTCAATATGATTTGCATTTTTACCACTCCAAGTCAGTCATCTGTCATCAGGGAACTGATATTCTGTGTCCTATGATCTTAACCGCCTGATGAAGGAGCAGTGCTCTGAAAGCTAGTGCTTCCAAATAAGCTGGTGTTGTGTGTTTTTTTAACTTTGTACACCCCAGTCCCACACTGGCACCTCCAAATCATGAACCATTGAATAACCAGTTCAACCTGTAATCAATACAAGGTAATCCTTTTTTTCAAAGAGTGTATACAATGGTCAAAAAACATTGCAGAGGCCCCTCTACAATGAAGCTCACTTGGGATTCCCTTTCTACTGATCTCTGAAGCTTGCACGCTGGGCCCAATAGTCTATCCCATGAGTGCAACCTGTGCTAAACATGTCTACACTGCATTCCGTATGCCCGCATGAAGTTAGTTCACTCTGATAGCAATGAACTGTGGAGAACAAGGATGTAATAAAACATGAAGATTATCTCAGTACAACAGGACCTCGATTGGGCCCTGGGAGAGTTGCCAAACAAAAAGACCTATGGGTGCAGGTGCATAGTTCCGTGAAAGTAGAATCGCAGGTAGACAGGGTGATGAAGAAGGCATTTGACATGCTTACCTCCATTGGTCAGTGCCTTGAGTAAAGGAGTTGGGAGGTCATGTTATAGCTGTACAGGACATTGATTAGGCCACTTTGAGAATACTGCATTCAATTCTGGTCTCCCCGCTGTAGGAAGAATGTTGTGAAACTTGAAGGGTTCAGAAAAGATTTACAAGCATGTTGCTGGGATGGAAGGTTTGAGCTACAGGGAGATACTGAAAAGGCTGGGGCTTTTTTACTTAGTGCATCGGAGGCTGAGGGGTGACCTTATAGAGATTTATAAATTCATGAGGGGCATGGTGCGAGAGTCCAAAACTCAAGTGCATACGTTTAAGGTGAGAGGAGAGAGATTTAAAAGGGACCTGAGGGAAACTGTTTCACACAGAGGGTGGTGCATGTGTGTGGAATGAGCTGTCAGAGAAGTGGTGGAGATGGTACGATTACAACATTTAAAAGATATTTGGATGGGTATATGAATAGGAAGGATTTAGTGGAATATGGGCCAAATGCTGGCAAATGGGACTAGATCAATTTAGGATATCTGTTCAGCCTGAACGAGTTGGACTGAAGGGTCTGTTTCCGAGCTGTTTACTCAATGATGCTGTGTCTCTGTTGCTTTCCAGTTCTACCCAGAGAAAGGTGGGCTTCATCGACTGAGTTACTTGAACACATAAATAACATAGAGATGTATGTTGCTTTAAACTTAGAACAAGCCATACAGAATCAGTTTTTGAGATTTAATCCACACAGAGTTAACTGGACATTCCAGATGGAAAAACCGTGTGGCGGCACGGTGGCACAGTGGTTAGCACTGCTGCCTCACAGCGCCAGAGACCCGAGTTCAATTCCCGCCTCAGGCGACTGACTGTGTGGAGTTTGCACGTTCTACCCGTGTCTGCATGGGTTTCCTCCGGGTGCTCCGGTTTCCTCCCACAGTCCAAAGATGTGCAGGTCAGGTGAATTGGCCGCGCTAAATTTCCCGTAGTGTTAGGTAAGGGGTAGATGTGTAGGGGTATGGGTGGGTTGCACTTCGGCAGGTCGGTGTGGACTTGTTGGGCCGAAGGGCCTGTTTCCACACTGTAATCTAATCTAGTAACTGAGACATACTTGACTTGTATACTTTTTCCCTTTTGTCACGTCTGTACTGAGGAGCGGAAAATATCTGTTCTTGAATACTTTTCAGTGAACTATGTTAGAATATTTGCATGTCAGATGTCTGTTGAGAATCAGATTGAGCTCATCTGGTCTTCAGGCATCTAGACATAATAATCACAAGAATGACTACTTAGGGATAGGCCCTGGAGAACTGCTGGTACCTTGTGGAACAATACTCAAGTAAAGAGTTGTCACTGCTGAGAAAGGAAGTCAAGGAAACAAAAGGAAAGAAACTGGCAAATAACGGGAAATAAATTGTCAGTATAACTTCACAGAGTTACAGCTTCTGAATAAACATGACAGAATGCTTATTTCTTTTGAGGAGCTAGCAATGAGTAAAATCCTTTCTCGACCTTTGTTATCCCAAGGATTGAAAACCACCTTTAAGGTCATCTGAACTGTTTGGTCCCTATCTTTGAATGTAACCACAGTTTGGAAGAGTCAAGATAACTTTATCTTTTCACTGTGACCATGTTATAGCCGATTAAATAATTCTTAATTGTGCATTTGTTCTCAATCCATTTAAAAACCTCAGCTTTGCCTTTAGCTGACTCTTTTGACAAAATACACTGACCTCATTGATAAAAATAAATGAGAGTTCTGGGAAGGCCCATGCCATCAGTTACAGCAGAATTCTGCAGTTTCATCCATTTTTGTTGAAGACAAAACTTTTAAAAACATTGAATGTATTGATCTGGATGATTGCCAGCATACAAGACAATATTATGGATGCTTCTTTAAAGTGACAGACTGCAAATGAGGTCGGTGTGCTGGAGTTAACAAGGCTAGAGCAAATAACAAAGCAGCCCTTGCCCAGAAATAGGGTATTCTGAGGGAATCAAGTCAACCGTGTTACCAGTGATGTAATTCATTGAATTTTGTACGCTTTTAATTCAAGCATTTTTCTGCTGAGGGGAATTTATGTGAAAGGATAAATGGCTGGGATAGTTTAAAAGAAGGAAAGCACCTATATTCGAATAAATCAATTTTTTAAAAAATCTGGGCAAACCATTTAAAATGGTGCATCCTTCAAACTGGCAAACTTACTCAGTGTGATACAGTCAGCAATGTCTCTGAAGGAACACTGCTGTCTTAAAAGGACTAACTGAAACATGGCATAGAAAGTGTTAGACATAGTAAGATATATCTACAGTCTGTTTCTATTTGTGCCAAAGCTGTATGGAGATTTTGAAAATAAGACATGAACCAATTACATTTCATAACAAACCTGAAATGAGGTAAAATGGATAGGCTGATGATTTCCCTGCTTACCATTTCCGCTTTTTTTTTGAGAAACAGAGATAGCATTTGTCCTTTGGCACAGTTCTTGATTCCAAACATTCTTGGCAAATTATAGTTACTGCCTCCATTGCTCCTTTAGCATTCTTGGACAGCTCGCCCTCCAGGAACAGTGATTTCAAATTGAACTTCTAGGCAAAAAACCTTGCTGTAAGTATGGCTTTCTATCGAATATTTATCTCCTGTCATGACTTGGTCACACTTACATTTCCACATTCCTGTTCCTCTACAAACAGCTACACAATATCTAGATTTATCATATGAAAGATTTCTGTAAACGAAGGTGTGAACCCATGTCCACATTTTGCATTTCCATTTTTAAAGTCCTGACATTAAGAACTGCAATTCTGTCAATGCATTCACAACTTTTTGCCTTGCTGTCAACATTATTCACGACAGAAACTATTCTGAAGCCTGGATTTGTGCAAAAAAAACTTTCAAATGTCTTCAAATAGAGATACTGAAATCACTCCAAAGACAATTTCCTTGCAATTCTCTTCATTGGTTTTTGCCTGAAGTCACTGACTGCCAACAAAATGACTTAAGAATGTTTTGGTTCTCCTCCAAAACAATATCGAGAAGAATATGGTTGCCAATTGTTAAAGCTTTGAGGGACTGTAATAGATTGAAAAATTGTAAGTCTGCAGACACAGTCATCAAGTCATAAACACAGTCGGTATGTGATGTAGATCAAAATACAAAGATAAAACAGCTTTTTTGAGGAGAAGTATATTGACTGTATAATGGAAAACATGAAGCTCTGACAACATTAGGCAGTGAAGTTGTTTCTATCCTGTGACCATTTCTGTGTTTTAATGTAAACCCTACTGGGAGCCTTATGTACACACTCTTGGGAGTTTACAAGGAATTCATAAATACTGATATTTATTAACATATTTTGATATGTTTTTAAACACTTAAACAGGAAGAAAGATTGTTTTAATTTTTGTTTAATAATATTTATCATTGTCCTAGGTTGTGAGCAGATTGTAATCAATCAAATGAACTCTAATTTATCAAGTATCCTCCATCATTCTTAAATTGTCATCAGTTCACTGTGATAATGACATGGTCAAATTCATTCATGATGTTTATGTTATTTGGAACCTGTAATAAAAATCAAATTGATGGCAATCTTTCCTAATATTTAGAATGGTACATCTGATCTTATCTGCAGATTAGATCATTAATCTTAGATTGCTATTCCAATATTTACATTGTGACATATCAGTTGTAACATTTAAATGATCAGAAAACTATAGTAATCTTCACAGTGCCCAGAACTGCATCAAGTAGAATCTCTATTTTTGTCAGGTAATTTGGTGTTTCCAGCAGTGAATGAGGGAACATTCTCACAAATTGAATTGAAGAATATGGTTTGAAAACAATCTTCTTTAACTTACCCAGTCCATCCACATCTTCTACCAGCACATTATATTCCATGCAAATCAGTGAGATATTTGAGACAATCCTATTGGAATACACATTTCCCTGGGGAGCTAGAGGGGTGAGGAATAGCTTTCAGCTCAGTACTAAGCTCTTACGAGGTTGCACTTGAAATATGGTTCCTTATTGTTTGAAATGTGTAAAAATGTTCTTATTACAACCTCTTACCCATGTAATTCCACGTGGAAAAGCCACTTTCACAAAGAGGAGACACAAAGGTTACAAGACAAAGGAAGGTTTCTGTGACCACAGAGGAATTTCTTGTTTAAAATATTTTCCCAGAGCTTCTTCAGAAGCAAGTGCATCGTTCTCCCTCAATTAGTAGCAGCAGCCAATAAAATAACCAACTTCATAATCCCAATCACATCAGGGACTCAACTATTCACATAAACAGTGAATGAAGGTTGGTGGAAAAACAAATTCCTTTTTTCCACTGGCTTTCTAGAAAAGCCAATAATCACTAATGGGACGTTACAAATTTATTAGTGGTGAAAGTGACACTTGATTGGATATTACTGGGTGCGTAAATATGTTTTATATCGTATTAGCAGCTTGATTTTCATTGCCATCATCCTTTGCCATATTTTATTTATTCTGTCAGTAGAAATATAGGACAATCAAACTGCAATCTTTGTTAAATGACTTCTGAACAGCAGATAGCAGAAGATATGCTTACATAGAATTCAAGGCATGGTTGCAGACACTTTAGTCCAACTTGTTACTGGCTGGGGTTCACTCTCTTCTCATCCTCATCTAACCCTGTCACAATCACCTTGCCCACTGACCCAGCACCTACAAATCTCATGATGACTGTTTGCATCCCCCTCACAACTCACATCATCATCCATAAACTATGTTCGATCCCCAAGCATAAATTGTGAACAGCTTGGGCCCAAGCATTGATCTTCGTGGAGCTCCAGTAGTTATGGCCCAACCTAAGAATAACCCAGTCATATTTCCTGTTAACCAATCTTCAGTACATGCCAGTACATTACCTCCTGTCCCATATGCTCTAATTTTGTTTGTTAAAACTCTTGCATGGAATCTTATGAAACTCCAAATACATCACGTCCATTGGCTGTCCACAGGGAGGAGACACTCTTTCAAAATTAGGATCACCTTTTTTGGATAGATAAGGGCTTCTGTTTTCTCTCCGAGGGTTGTGCAGCTTTGGAACTATCTGCCTCAGAAAGCTGTGTAAGAGGGATCATCGAACATTTGTAAAATGGAAGTAGATAGGTTATTGTTAGGCAAGGGATTCAACAGTTATCGGGATTAGATAGGATTTTATTGAATGGTAGAGCAGGCTTGAGAGTCTGAATGATCTATTTCTGCCACTATTTTCTATATTCATATGATGACCCTTGTCTACTCTGCTCGTAGCATTCACAATAAAACTTCCATCAAGTTTGTCAAGCATGACTTTCCATTCACAAATCCTGATTGCTCTTCCCAATCAGATTTTTATTTTATAAATATCTGGTTATCACATTCTTTAGTGGACTCTATATTTTTCCTACAACTGACATCTGGCGAATAGGTTGGTGGTCCTTTCTTTTCTCTCTGTGTCTTTTCCTCAATGGTGGAGTTACATTTATAACTGCCCAATCTGGAGGCACCGCTCCAACATCTAATAGAATCTTGTCAGATGATCACCAATGCACCCACAATTTAAATGGCCACTTCTTTCAATAGTTTGTGATGCATTTTATCAGGTCTTGGGGCTTTGTTAACTTATAGTCCCATTAATTTCTCCAATACTACTTTATGAAAAAAAATCTGTCAGTTCCTCATTCTCACTAATGCCTTGTATTTTATTATTTCTGGGAGATTTTTTGTTTCTCCCTCAGTGAAGACAGATGCAAAACTATTTTTGACGTTCTTCGCTATGTACCACCAGAAATTATCCTGACTCTGCCTGCAGTGGACCCCATTTGTCTTTGTTTTTCTTCCTTTTTACATTCCTATGCTTCTGGCTAGTTTACCTTTATTTTTCCCTTCTTTTGATTTTTTTTTGGTTCTACTTTGGCTAAATTCTAAAATGCTCCCAATCCTCAGGTATACCAACACAAAAGCAAAATACTGCGGACGCTGAAAATATAAAATAAAAACTCAAGATGCTGGACCTGCTTTACAGGTGTGGCAGCATCTGTGGAGAGACAGAAAGAGAGTTTACATGAGTCTAATAGGGGTTCCAAAGAAGAGTCACATTAGACGTGAAACATTAACTCTATTTCGTGTTCCACAGATTCAACCAAATATGCTGAGTACCTCCAACACTTCCTGCATTTTAATAAATTTATAACCTCCTTCTTTCATCTATTACGATCCTTAACTTCCTTTATTAGTTATAGTTGATTCACTTTCCATGTTGGATTTTTTTACATTAAAGGTATGTATATTTATTACAAATCATGTATCAATTCTTTCAGTGGTAGCCAATGCCTGACCACCATCATATCTTTTAATGTATTTTCTCAATCTACCACAAGCAACTTTCCCCTCCTGCCTTCAGTTTCCTTTGTTTAGGTTTAAGGGAATGGGTTTTGATTGAACTATATAGTTCCCAAAAATAAAGGAAAATTCAAGCATATTTCGGTCAATTTTCCCTAAAGATTAATCGACAAGGTGATGAATTAACCCTTTCTCGTTGTATGATTCTATATCTAAAACAGCATGTATATATTCCTCTAGGTAGTCAAAGCCAGTTTTTACCACTCACAGGTTTTCCTATTTTTCAGATTTAATTTCCAGTGTAAAACTTTGGATTGATGGGTTCCAAAAAAAGAGGAAGAGAAACAATTTAAAATATTTTGAACATTGCTAAAACTCAAAACAACAAGGAAAAGGCATGAACAGTTTACCCCTAACCCTGAGATGGTGGGGTTAAAATGTAAGGCAGAATATAAGATAGGTGACATCATAGCTGGGCCTGTTATTAAGTTTCATTCACGTAAACAGGCAGCCAATATGATAATCTTCATTTAGAGCAACAATTCAACATGATTTTTAATTCCTTTTTGTGAAAAACCTAACTTTATTACTATAGCATTAAGCACTTATTCTATCATGAAGATATGATAATGAAAGAGGTTTTGTGCAGGAGAACGTTGTGATCCTGATCTTTCTACATAATGCTTTGGTATTGACTTGATCCAGCCTTTGATTTATCACGTCAGATCTTAGGGAATTATCTGTGTGGCAACTACTACAGTACCATGGCTTTGTAACAAACAAAGAATTGCTGTCATTTAAAGAATATTGCCCTTACCGCAGAATGTAAAGATGATCCAGATTACAGAACAATTGCTCCTTTACCAGCTGACAATTGGATTCAGAGATGCACACTCACTGCATCAATGGCAACATGGTTATAACTTAAAATGCATCTTACAATGCAGATCCTGCTCATTTCCAGATGTAATAATCTGTTTGGAAAAGCATTTTGTGTTTGCTGCATTCTCAGCCAGGAGTGAAAAAGTTAGAAGCTACAATTTTCGAGTATCACACACCAAAACGTACCTCCAAGTCAGTACCGAATCTCAGGGTTAAAGTGACAGTGATAAACTGCTCAAGTTTTGGTCCAGCAGTTTATGACAAATGTATGCTATCAGTGGGAGGCCTTGACCACTGGCCAGACATATTCAGAAACCATGGGCGTACTGCCCACAATCTGTAATCTGCTAAAATTCATGGTTGAAAAATTGTAGACAATGCGACCTGCAATGTGGACAGCCAGTGGTCCAGGCTGTTCATGGATTTGTTTTCATTCATAAAATCTGGCTTCTGGATGTCAGCTCTTCTTTTCAATCTGCTCCAGGCTCTGTGCTTTAATCTGTTTGACATGTCATTATAATAGATCATAAATCCATCAACGCGATTTCTATTATCACAACACCTTATCCTTGGATCAGAGTTTCAAAACAGCAAACTCTTGGCCAGTTTTACATAATCCAATTATAAGAGCATAAGAGAATTGAATAAATGCCATTTATTTCTTTCTTCATTTATATTGCTCTTCACATAACCAACTTGAATTTAAATCTATGCCTGAATTTAAGCTGAGGTTTGAATCAATTAGCCAGTGGTTCTCAGTTTAAATTGCTCCACTGTTCCACACAACTGCAACAAGCCTCAAATTCTTTACAAATATATTTACATACATTATTTAATGGTCATTACTTTGCCATTAGACTTTTCCCTTGATAACATCTGCCAACACTTTTGACCGAATTTGTAAGATTCCACTGGCATTGTGGAGCTTAACCAACAGTGAGTGGGAAACAATGATGCTTCCGCCTACAGGAGAAAATTCTGCCCGGCAATATTTATATATAAAGAGAGAGTTTCAGAACGCTCAGGAAGAACTTGTTGTTCTCATCCGGACTTTGAGACAAATGTAAGGGGTGAGCAAAGGAGTGAGCCAATGAATAAAGTGGTGCTTGCTGGATTGTCATACCTGTCACTGTATGCTGCGGCGGCAGCAGCTGCAGCAGGCTGGGCATATCTGTATGCTGCATAGCCTCCCTGGAATAGAAAGAAGAGCTTGATTATAGACTGTGTTGAATAGATTAATACTGTGGCAAATGATGCTTAGTCTGTAAGATGGAGGCAATGAAATGGTCAGGGAAGTAGAGGCTCTGCAAACAGTCACAACCCAGAGATGCAGGCAAACCACGAGCAGGGCTGATTGGCGCCATCTAGATCTGAGGCGCAATTAATTTGGATGGAAAGAATTGCTGACCTGTTGAGATTGTGCTACTTACTGTACTCTTGTGAACATCAATTTGTTAGGTCATTATTGCTACTAAGCATTTGCCCAGGAAAAATTCCTCATGAAAAGAATTCTTTTAAGTTGGTGCAAAATACATTGCTGGTATATAAGTTCTGGCGAAGACCGAGAGACCTGTACAGTTGCATCCCAATATGAACTGCTGCTTTTGATAATTGACTATCTCCTTTCTCAGGTGACAGAGTATCCGTGAAAACAACAGGCACTTTAGAAAGCAAACAAAGTTAATCTTTGTCTGTAACACACTAAACCCACTCACTTTCCCTCGTGACTTATGTATGCTCTTAAAGATTAAAAAGTATAAACACAGAATTAGAAATCTAGTGCCAAAGGATACTTTCTGTTGTTAACTACATGGGACTTTTCTAATAACTATATATTTTTCTGGGAAGACTTAGGGTTTGTTGGAAGAAATATTAGCTTCTGAATCCTTATAGAAGTGTGCCCTATATCTGCTCCTCAGAATATGTTGTTAGTGCTTGTTCAATGTGTAGTTCAGAAGTGGAAGTCAAGTTTTCCAATGTTTTACTAACTCTTTAAAAAAAATGTTATGAATTTGGTAGTGCTGCTCCAACTAAGCTATCATTAAATAACACATGGATTTTTTTTAGAGCCACACTGGAGTATTGACATGCCCTGGAACTATCCATCTTGCCCTCTCCAATACACTAATTGCTAACACCAGTCTAAAGAAAACAATTTAAATGTTTTGTGGCAGCGTTACAAATCCTGCTGCTGTCAGCTTTAAAATGGTAGAGAAGCCACAGCATCTGTCCTCCCAATTCTGGTCAGAGTCTGTAACAGAATATCACTGATGACATTAAAAACAAATTACCCAGCCTTGCCAGAAACAGTGAGAAGAACCAAGGGAGTAACATGCTCAATTTCAACAACAAGGATGAAGTGTTAGCTGGGTTCAGATTCATCTCATAGTGTTTCATGACTTGAACATTCTGTGCTTTAACAATAACCATTCAAACCTGTAACTGATATATTTGTTGAAAATAAATTCTTATGATTTATCAGTGGGCTCCTGAAACTAGAATTATAGGATCCTAGCAGTGCAGCAAGATGCCATTCAGCCCATCAAATTTGCACTATTCTTTTGAAGAGCGTCCCACCCAGATCCAGCTCCCTACCCTATCCTGTAACCCTACCTTGACCATGGCTAACGCACCAAGCCGACACATCGCTGGACATTACAGACAATTTAGCATGGCCATTCCACCTAACTTGCACATATTTGGGCTGGGGGATGAAACTGGAGCAACCACACAAACACAAGGTGAACATGCAGACTCCACACAGTCACCCAAAACTGGAATCAAATCCAGGTCCCAATTGCTGTGAGACAGCAGTGCTAACCACTGAGCTACCCGTGAAATTCATGAGGAGGGATTTGAATTTGGGATTGGAGTGATGGCTGGCAGGTTTTCCTAATAAAAGAAGTGACTTCTCATTGTTTTGTATTAAGAAAATAGTAACATCCAGATGCTAGGGAGCAGAACTGATAAGCGCTAATGGATGAACAGCCCTGCATGGGCTGCAATGCTGAAGCTTTGGCGAAGCAGGTGGGGGCTGGTGAAGTGTTTAGTGTCTCAGCAGTGTGTTCAGAATGGGAATCAGACACTGCAGAGATTTCGATAGAAGATGCAGTGAGCATGGCAGTGACTGATCGATCTGAAACCTCAATACTGTTAAACCCCTCATATACTGTGCTAAGCGCAGTGTTAATTAAAACACAGGGACTGCAGCCTGGGTCCTTGGCATCATGCCATCTCATTCACATTTTAAACAGCAATTGAATGAATGGAACTGGGTATTGTTGGGTCCACAGAGGGCTGCCTATCTAATAAAGTCATCCCCTCCCTCCCCCTTATGGGAGTTTTAGGCTCATTAACATTCAGATGGGATTTTTTAAAAATATTAACCTAGAAATTAAATTAAAAGGTAAGAGAAATCATCCTGTAGATAGCTTCAATTATACAGCTCTTCAAATAAATCTCTCATAAACCTTTCACAAGGATCTTAAACGATTCCTAAACAGCGGCCCTCCTCCCGAAGGTTAATGGGTGTTTCTTCACAATCTACTGCAGCCTATAAATCTGTGACAATTTTCATTTTGTACACTGATGAACTGGGTTCAGATCCCGTTACAAAACACACATAGCTGCTGCCCTCTCCATCATGATATTTTAATTACAACCTGTCCAAAATAAAGTTGAGTTTTTATTTGCTACAATGTCAATTAATGTCTCTCAGCTGGAGGTAACATGTTGCTGTGGAATCCCTTATATAGGAATTGGATGAAATATATTAAAACTTAATTTGCTCTGTACACTTGGTAGGTACCAAGGGGACTACACCCTGGGATGTACTAATCCGGTTCACAGCGGTCAGGCAACAGTTTTATGTCATCTGGTTCTCCATAGGCAGTACCATTTTTAAATGGCCATTCTGATTAAAACGACATTGATGTTTTAATCATTCCTTTGCCATTAAATCCAATTTACAATAATGTGTTCTTGCATAGTTACAGCTGATTTCTCTAGCCTAGAATCATTGGGGAGCAAAATAGACCAGTCAGCATCATGGGCTAGCTCTGCCATTCAGATAAATTACAGTTGATCCTTTTTAACCCCCCCAAAAAAACACAATCTAGAGCAGACTGGGCTTGAGAACAAGTTAGTATCATACAGTGGTGTGCAAGCTCTCCAAATAAGTGGCCAAAATACACATCAAACTTTCACTGTGGAGGGTGGGGAAATGTAGTTTGCAAAATAAAAGTACAAAAACTTTGAACTTCCCTTTTATTTGCAGTGCAAATCAGTAAGATGGTTGCTAAGGTCACATGAGTAAATAAAGTGCTTGGATACACTTCTTCAATCTTTTATGATCAATTTCCCCATTCAAAAAATTTAGACTTTTAAAACTGATCATGCGTTGAAATTACAAAGCCTCCCACATGAATTTAGATTAGATTAAATTAAATTAAATTAAATTACTTACAGTGTGGAAACAGGCCCTTCGGCCCAACAAGTCCACACCGACCCGCCGAAGCGCAACCCACCCATACCCCTACATTTACCCCTTACCTAGCACTACGGACAATTTAGCATGGCCAATTCACCTGACCTGCACATCTTTGGACTGTGGGAGGAAACCGGAGCACCCGGAGGAAACCCATGCAGACACGGGGAGAACGTGCAAACTCCACACAGTCAGTCGCCTGAGTCGGGAATTGAACCCGGGTCTCTAGCGCTGTGAGGCAGCAGTACTAACCACTGTGCCACCGTGCCGCCCAACAATTTCCTGCAGTGTTTGCTCAAAGCTTTTCTTCAAATTGCGAGCAGATTTTTGGGTGAAGCAAGAAATATGCTTTTTTAATGCATGTTGCAATTGAGTCTTTCCTTAAGTTGGTCATCACTGAGATTGTCTTTATTGTCTGTTGCTTGCATTTTATGGCACAAATGCAAGTGGCATTAAAAATCCCAAAGCTTTCTCAATTGCAGGTAATTAAACATGTGCCGAGAGTGCATAAATGAGTTGAAGCTTTATTTTTCATTCAATAGTTTTAATGCTTTTCTTGACTCCTTACTGTTCATACTGATTTACACCGACTTTATAGTTGGTGTATTCTCACAAGATTCACTGGAAATTCGAGAATAACTTGACCTTGGCAAAGTAGGTACATTTTCAAGTCTAGCTTCCAGATGCATCTACAGGGCATATAGCAGATGAGGTTCTGTACCAGAGTAAAGTAAAAATCTCAAACTACTTACACACACCAAAATCCTGTTGTTCAGTGAGAATCTAGCTAAAGATCAATGAATAAAACTGAATCAATAATTTCCAATCAATTCATTTATTGCTCCATGCATGTCATATTCAACATGACACTGTTAAACTTAGGAATGTCAGAAATTTTGAGGGAAATTTCCCCTTGGGATTTCAATCATGAAATTTCACCTGAAATCACACTTGCTTACACACTCTTTAAAATAATGTCACATTTATGCAAATCAATGTATGACACAGCAGGGATGCAGGCCATTTGACCCATCATGGATGTGCATACATTTCATGCCAATCTTTTTAGCATGTGCTGGTTTGTAAAATTGGGCTTAAATCAGTGTAAAGAATTGGGACCTGAGGGAAGCACAGAACTCAGACCATATTTCTTTAGGAATAAAAATTCGAGTTTGAAGCCATTTAATCATTAGTCACAGACATTAGGCACAGCTTGTTTAAGAACTTGCAATCGAGGAAGCTTTCCAACTTTTAATGTCACACAAACTGAATGCCACAAAATGCATTCAGAAAAACAAAATACCACAGCAGATCTCAGTGAGGATAAATTTAAAAATTGCAGAAAAGTATCAGAAGTAAGCCTTTGTTTCCTGCTGTACCAAAAATTCTAAGAATTTTAAATCCTTTCTAAAACAGTATAATTACAGGAAATTAAATTAAGGCTGCATCCACTGTAATGAGGCAAGCAGCTGAGTATTTTCACCCAGAGACATATGCAATCAGGACGTGCACAAATACCTGGCATAAATCAGTGAGGAAATTTAGAAATATAGTCATTTAGCAACAGAGTGTCCTCACTATTTTGCATTACTTATCCACTTTTTGCCCTATTTCCACATGCCTCTTGGTTGTGATATTCAGGAAGGTTTACTCATTTGATCCTAAACCTTTTCATTATGTATTCTGTTTCAACCACAAATTTCAGTTCTTGTTTAATTTACAGCTAATGTTTTAGAGAATACTTTTTATAGCATGGGAATGTGAGGATCTCTTTAGTACTGACGGTAACGAAGGAACTCAACTTGCTGCATGAGCTTGCAAGAGACAGTCTCTGTCTGAATGAGATCCCTTTGGGATGTCACACTGCAGTGCAGCCTGAGGCTACTTGTTTCCATGAAAACCATTACAGTACTAATATTGGATGCAATGGAAGACAGTAGTTTGTCAAATGGACCAGAAACATAAAATGTTTTTCATTATGCACTTGCACGATATTTATTTAAATATGCTGTTTTAGTCATTTTTGTGTAGGCTACATGATATAATCAGCCCGTAAGCCATGGTCTCAGCTGAAGTTTGTTGCACCTGCTATTTCCAGTCACTCCATTTCAATTATTAAGCAACAATGAGCACTGTTTGCAAATGATTCTTAAACTAATCACATTTTACAAAACAAATTTGTAAGAACAGTGTCTTAATCATACAGATTCAATGGTCACAAATCACTTAATACCTCAGAATTCATGCACCCAAGAAAATATGTAGAATTTGCCTGCCTGTGGCAGTAAAATGTAAGGAAACAGTGATAAAAGAGCGCAACATCTACTGTGGAAATAAATGCTCAATCAGCAACAGCTACTCTCACTGTAGCTGGATTCTGAAAGCTATCTGTTACATTTTTTGTCCAATAAGACGGTTTTGCTCATACAGTTTGGTGCTCTGGTCATGGATAATGAATAACAATGAGGCAATCAAACAAACCATGAAGAATGAAGGAAAAAAAGATTTAATAACCAGTTAATTAAAAGCTTTGTGAAAAATAATTGCAATTCTGCTATAAAAGATGGATCATCAATTTCTGGTAGACATTTTCAAAGTCTTCCCCAGTCAAATAGGATGGCGAAGGTTTCTGGAAATCTGCGAAAAAGGGCATAAAGAGGCACAGAGCACAACAATGATCAACCTTTTAATACTACTTTCAAAAAGGCATCAGGCAGAGTTTGCTGATCCTACACCTGAGCATATTGCATCAGGCACAGAAAATTGAAGTTAACCAAATGGGGAGTATTTATTTCGAAGAGAAAGGTTTCTCTGGATTTTTCATCCTTTTAAATTTAAGGACAGGGCTGTCTTCCTTACCGGCAAATGACTTTCCTTTATTTGCTTCAGCCATGCATTCCAGGAATTACAGAAACAGGGAAATCTAACAAAACCTGAACTTGGCGGATCAACTAGGCACATTAATCAGCATCACTCCAGATTCAAATACAGACCTCAACATTTTTCACAGCTGAAAATGTGTTGCTGGAAAAGCGCAGCAGGTCAGGCAGCATCCAAGGAGCAGGAGAATCGACATTTCGGGTATGAGCCCTTCTTCAGAAATTAGGAAAGTGTGCAAAGCAGGCTAAGATAAAAGGTAGGGAGGAGGGACTTGGGGGAGGGGCGTTGGAAATGCAATAGGTGGAAGGAGGTTAAGGTGAGGGTGATAGGCCAGAGTGGGGGTGGGAGCGGAGAGGTCAGGAAGAAGATTGCATCCCATTGTCTGTAAGATCCTTGAGAGGGGTTGTTAACCTGGGCTAATCAGGGAGCCCTGGCTCACAGATATAAACAGGAGTGTCAGAGAGTCTCCTCATTCTAGGGGTGGTCAGAGCCCATGTACTGTGCACACGTGAATAAAGGGTGACTTAATAATGGGATACCGGCCTCCGTGCAGTTATTTCAGCTGTCTGCAGTATTGGTTTCCTTATTTGGAAAAAAGATACCATTTCATTCAGAACAGTTCATTGAGGATGAGGGAGTTATTGAATGGGGAAAGGTTGCAGAGGTTAGACCTGCACCAGTGGAGTTTAGAAAAATGAGAGCTCATGCTATTGAAACACATGAGATCCAGAGAGGGCTCGAGAGGGCGGGCACTGGGAAGATATACCTTTTGTAAAGCTCAGGGACACTCTTTAAGAATATGAATACCCTTTATTAATCAATGGAATTCTCTTCACCAAAAAGCCGCGGGGGTGTGTCATTGAATTTGTTCAAGGCTGAGCTCGCGACAATTGGGTGTTAGGAGGGAGCCAGACAGGAAAGTGAAGTTGAGCCGACACCCTGATTATCCTTGATCTTAAAGAACAGCTTAGCAGTCTCAGAGGGCCGAATGGTCTCATTCTGTTCTTAATCCTTTGCCCTTGGATATTGTGCTATTTCACTAACAGGTCAACAAAAGCACGCTTCCCAGAATGGAATTGGGTCCATGTTGTAATAATATGTTCAATTAGTGCTTTTAGTTCATATGTTCAGCTTTGACTGCACCGTTGAAATGACCATGGAAGTACAATGTGGCATCAGTGTCAATCAAGAGTACTTTCCTCTCCCCCCTGGCTTGGTAGGGAGCCAAAGTCAAAAGGACCAACGTTACAACATTCAAGCTTTTTTCGCAAATGGCTTAAATTAATAAGTGACTTTTTCTTATGCTGCCAAATTTGAAATCATTGAAATATCTCATTCTTTGGGAGAACTCACTGTGCCTGTTTTGCGAGTGTTAAACATGTAGCAATCTCTGCCCACAAGTTCCTATACCAGATGTATACTCCTGGCATGGAAGTCGCTATATTATGCTCCCACTGTTTGTAAGAATAAAAACATACGAAACAGGAGCTGGAGAACATAGGAACGTAAAAGCTCGGAGCAGATGTAAGCCATTCAGCCCCTTGAGCCTGCTGTGACATTTAATATGATCAGGGTTGATCTCATCTCGGTCTCAACTCCACTTTCCTGCCCACTCTCTATAACCCTTTAACCTACTGCGAATCCTCTTGCAACGATGCCTTTCCAATGCCCCTCCCCCAAGTCCCTCCTCCCTACCTTTTATCTTAGCCTGCTGGACACACTTTCCTCATTCCTGAAGAAGGGCTCATGCCCGAAACGTCGATTCTCCTGCTCCTTGGATGCTGCCTGACCTGCTGCGCTTTTCCAGCAACACATTTTCAGCTCTGATCTCCAGCATCTGCAGTCCTCACTTCCTCAACATTTTTCAGGCAATTCATCTATTCCTGCTAGAAACATTGACATTGTCGATGTCCAACTCAGAACTTAAACTGTTTGTCTTAAATCAGTGCTACTCAACTTCCCCCCCCCCCCCCAACTACTGTGGCTCATTCTGCAGAGATTCCAAAGGGACAGGAGAATAGAGCTCCCAGAGGAGGGTAGGGCAGGGGATGTTGTATTTTAGGGGCATGGTAAGAGTTGGAGAGTCATACGCGACTATCAGTTTGTCTTTTTTTTAAAAAGAAACACAAGCGCTGATCACAGCTCAAAGGTCACCTTCAGCTGTCAGTTCACAGCTCAAAACTAAAAATGGTAAAACATAAAGAAAAACAGTGAGGGTTCCGACAGTGAGGAGTAAAGCTGTGAGGAAGGACAGCGAGAGACAAAAAAAATGCAGATGCTGGAATCCAAAAGGAGACAAACAGAAGGCTGGAAGAGCACAGCAAGCCAGGAAACATCAGGAGGTGGAGAAGTCAATGTTTCTGGTCTAACCCTTCTCGGAACATCAGACTTCTCCACCTCCTGAGATGCTGCCTGACTTCCAGCCTTCTGTTTGTCTACCAGGGAGGACAGTGAGAGCAAATGGAAGTAGAGTTGTGAGAGCTGGGGAGGGGGGGGGGGGGGGGGGTTGTTGCTGCAGTTGGTTGCTTGCTTTTTTTTCCATCTACCATTATGTTCTATTGGAAGAAATAACACAGCCTTGGAGGAGGCTCATTAGACCACACTCACAAGACCAAGGCAAGAAAATAATTCACATACACACACACCAAGGGGCTAATCCCATGGCTGTTCCACCTGTGTGATCAGTAAGGACTGGGAGCTCACAGCCTCAGTTGCTTGCCTTGTGACCTCATGGTGGATCACAGCTTATGATTTGGGAACACTCCATCTTAAATTTGAAGAAAATATAGTGCAGTATAAAGTCTGTGCAAAACCTTATCCAAAAATACCATGAGATCCAGTACTCTTTAACAGCAGGATTGCTGACAGCCCCAACATAGAATGTAGACTATTATGGATAACTTCAAGGCAAACCGAAAACCAGTGAGATAACAATCACAACAACTGAGATCCAGCTGCTCAGGCCTACTTAATATCCCTTCGTGTGTGTAGCTTGAAATTTAATCTATCATCAGATTTATTCCCCACTCTAACCACAGCAGCAGGACTATTGGATCATTATCTCACTACTGCAAGATACAGAGTCTAAGTGTTCTGGAGGAAAAGCACTGTAGTTATACTCAATTTAGTGGTTGAGTAAACCCTTTATGCTGGTAACAATCAACTGTGATCTTGTACTTGAGGCTCATTCATTCAGTATCAACCTTGAAGGAAGGTACAGAGATATTATCTACTCTATTTGGTAAAGTTTTGAAGTAATTTGTGGTATTATACGATTCAATGTATTGCCAAGCTACCGAGTAATGCTATTTATATGCGTAAGTGGATTTGCTGTATAATGAGACTCGTTCATTGTGGTCTCTGATCTGTGCCCCTTTTGGAACAGGCTGATATTAAACAGTGACTTCACTGAAATTCTTTCATTAGTAAATTTAAAACGGCAATTTCTGATTACAAAAGAAGTGTTGACTTAAGCTTCAACTTGTAGCTTGTTCTAAATCCTTGTCCTTTAACTTAACAGTTTGAGAAATTATGCAGTTCGATTTTAATTTTCAAATGTAGCAAATGTTCTTAAAATTATGTAATGAGCTAAATTTGTTCAAAATGATTCACCCTTCTCTTGGTAACTGGTAGATATCATTTGGTTTTTATATTTGTTCCTGCTGGATTATAAGTGCTCTAATTTAATTAGATTCATGCCAAACCAATTTGACATAAGAGCAACTGTATCATTTTAATAATCAGAACTGCTAAACCTGTCTCTAATTAAGAACTACTGTTCTGCTCTAATAATGATCAAAGACCTGCCTCTTCAAGGGGGCATTGAGCATTTCTTTTAGATGTATTGATGTATGAAGTTTTGAATGGTTTAGCACCAATGTACATATCCAAAGGAATTTCAATAAGTTCAATCAATTTCTGCAGGTGAAGTAGATATTGTTTCTGTAATAATTGTACACCTTCCGAATGCAGACAAAAGTTAGGCATGTGTGCTTTCAACTCACCAGTTGTAAACGATTTGATTTTAAAATCAATACTCACGTAAATTTCTGCCCCATAAAACCCATCCTGGTAAACAACTCTGCAAAAAACAGGAAGCATCATGAATTATCTTTCACATATTTGATCGTAAAACATCTGCTATTAAACCTGGGTATGATCAGAGGACAGTACTCCACTAATGAGCAAACCCATCAGTTGCAGCGTCTAGGCTACATTCAAACCAAGACAACAATACATACATTTCTTTGTCAAATTGAGCACTCCTTAATACATACAGTCCCAGAAGGCATGTAAGAGTTTGACATGATCAAGTAGCTGAGATTTTTATATTAGGTTTTCAACCTGTTGTGGACGTGATAACCAACCACACAAAGATCTCAGTTTGGCAGCTTTTGACTAGAGAATACCATTCTCCAGGCTGTGCAGGAATTTGTGCTCTTATGATTACAGTGAACAATGGGAAGATTTCTGAGATTTTCATACAAAAGCCACAGCTTAAATCCTTAATGCCTGAAGGTACTTTTTAATCATGGCTTTTCCTCCTCAGCTCCCCAGTTCCATCCAAGAAAAACCTCGATAAATCACCACTATGTACCACTAATTCACAATTGTATGCTGTTCAATAGAGAAATTTATAGTGGCATGAAGCTTCGCCTGTTACAGCAAAATAAAACCCTGCCAACTTGAATTGTAGGATTGATGGCATTCACACTGTCCCAACCTCCTGGCTGGATAAGGATCCCTGCTGGTAAATTTGTACTTCTATAGACTAAGGACTTGCTTTTTGTAGCATGGTGTTGCAGACTAATGTAGAAGAGATGAGATGTATGCCAAGAACAAGGTCAAAATGTAGCTTTCTGTGCATGACAGGAATTATATACAAAGTGCTAATTTACTAATAACAACAAATTGTTGACTGAAAGTTGATCTCCTTGGAAATTGTGCAAGGAATATATTACTTGGGATCAGACTCAGTTGTTACTTATTTTTTTTTTTACAGATTTTCTTAGATTATATATGAAGCATCAATAATAAATATCAGCTGATCTTAAGATGTTTGATGGAGTTGAAGCACATTTGCAGTTCTTTTTACCCCCTAGTGACAGCAGAATTTTGGAAATTGTTTGCCTTGTTTTCATTTCAGAAGCTGATATGCCATAAAGATGATCAAACCTAATGTGAATTTGTCCATATGTGGATGTATAATTTTTTTTAGATAATTACATGATGTAACTTCTCAGGAAAGAAAAACACTCAGGAATAGTCATCACAAATAATAATTCTGTGCTGGAAAAGTAAGTTAATCACTAAAGACATTTTTCAGCAATTGGTCAATAGAACCCAACCTGCCACTTATAACGTGAAACTTTACACCAATTGCTACAGGAATATAGGAGTAGGCCATTCAGTCCCTCCAGTCTGTTTCACTTTCAATTAGAACTGATCTGTCTCTTGCAGTATTTACTTATCTTCACTCCTTTGGCGTTCCAGATTTCCACTAATCTTTGTTTAAAATAACAAGTTTTTTTTGGTTTAACCCCTAAATTGATGAGCTCTCACTTGAGAATCACGATCCCTTGTTCTCAATTCCTCCAGCAACTAAAGTAGTTCCTCCATGTATAGCCAAACAATGCTAATTATTATTTTCTGAAGCTCAATTAGGTCATGCTTTAATATAAGAAAGCAAAGTAACTATATGCCAATTGTATACCTAATTCACCACTTGGAGAATTTGACTCCAGTGAATCTGTGGTATGCCATCTTCAAGGCCAGTGTATCATCCCAAAGGGATGACATCCAGAACTGGACACAGGAGGAGCCACTAAATTGAGTGTCATACTTAAACTTGGCAGGCGCCTTTCTATTCCTTCATCCATAGGTCCAGGTGACAACACAGTTGCTTCCTGTTTTCAAAGGCTCGAGGTTCAACTTCCATCCCAGAGTTTATGATGCTTCTGGTGTAGTAATGTGCGGGTGCTGCACTGATAGAGGTGCTGTCATTTGAGAGAATCTTGTAGCACAGTGGTAGTGTCCCTACCTCTAGCCCAGTACATTCTGTTTCAAGTGCCACCTACACCAGATGTTTTTAACCAACCTCTTCAGACGTGCTATGACACATCTCTGGAACAGTTGGGACTTGAACCCAGGACTCCTGGATCAGAGGTTGGGGAACACTAACACTGTGCAACAAGAGCTCGCACCACCTGCCCCTGACATGTGTCATAGCGTGCATGAAAAGGTTAATTAAAAGTATCTAGAAGAGTCAGAGGAGGGAAGAAGAGGAACATCAGTTGACAGGTTGATAGAAAGGAATGATTTCATCTGGTGATAGCATCCAAAGTGTTAGAGGATAGTCTTAAAAATAATTAGGCTACATGGGGTTCGGAGCATTTCTTCACACAAAGGGTGAAAGAGGACTATGTATGGTGATTAGGTCAATGAAATTATTCAATGTCGAATTAGATAGATTTTTGACAGACAAGGGAGTCAAATGTTATTGGGTAAAGACAGGAAAGTGGAGTTGAGACCACAACAGATCAGCCATGATCTTAAAGAATCTTCTTAAACCAGCTCCAAGAACTGAACGGCCTATCCTTCCTCCTAACTCCTTTGTTCCTATAAAGAATAGTGGAAATTGGGAACTGGCTTTCCCAAGAAGCTGTTGATCTATGTCACCTAAAATTTGTCAGAACTCAAATTGATAACGCTTATTAAAGAAGAGTTTTAATGCTTATAGAAGTAAGGGAGATTGATGGAGCTAAAATACAGATCAGTCATAATCTAATTGAAGTGCAGAAGCCTGCTTGAGAAGCTGACGGCCTATTCCTGTTCCTGGTTTCTATGCTTCTGCGAACAAGTACAAAACAAAGCTGAGGCCAAGTCAGGATTCCTGGGGACACCATTTATATCCATCAGTGCATGTTCCCTTCATCTAAATCCTGTCAAATTACCAAACCATTTCATAATATTGTAGACTTTCAGTTTTACTAATTATTTATTGTGTGGAAAGCTACCAAATTATTGATGTAATTTCAAATAATCAAAGACTCAAAATCTCTCTGATCCGCTATGCAGGACTTAACCAAAGCATTGAACTGGATTAGCCAGACATGATCTATCTTTCACAAATCTAAGTTGGTTCTCTTTGATCAGCTTATACGTGTTCAGTTCTTCAGTCACTCTGTAGCTAATGACAGATACCAGTAACTTTCCTTTTGTTGATGCTAAACTGGCACTACTTGGCTGCCCTTTCCTTAAATCATGAAGTTTAATGAACAATTTTCCAAATGAGGAGCGCAATCTCTGAACTGAGACAGACTGGAAAATTGTGACTAATGTCACCACCAATAATCTAGATGGAAATTGAAAACTCATACATCTGATCAATTTGTGTATATGTAAATTAAATTAATTAAATTTCATTCCTTGACATTTTTAAATTCCCCGTACCATTGCTATATTGCCTGTTTATTCCACCAAAAATGATACTGTCCATTTCATTCTCACTTACTCCTGTCTTTGCCAATTTCCATTTAATATATTTGCAAAACTTTTATTTAGCATTGATATTTCTTGCAAGATTTTCAGATTCTGTTTTTATAGTTTCTATTCTTATTTGTATCTCTTTGTTGTTTTTCAATAGCTTTCCTAGTCCTCCGGACTTCCATGTATTTCACCTCATACCTGCACAATCCCTCTCAGTTTAACCCGTTAAATTACTCAGTCTGTGCAACAACTATAAGCCCTCAGAGTGAAAGCAAATTTCTTGCTCCTCAATAGCAAGGTTTGATAGAGCTGATGCTCTAACGGTAATATTCAAGCTGCTAGATTACCATTTTACTGATTCTAGTCACACTGAAATGACTGGGTGAGGATAACTGGGAATAGTTTAATTTAAAGCTGGAAGGTTAGGTCATATCTATTATAAGTATTTCATTTATTACAAGTTGAATCTCTCCATTAACTGAGTTATAAAGCAATTAAGTTAATTCGGAAATACAAATTTGTAATCATGCATCCAGATATCTGATAGAACCTTTGAGAAAAAGACACGAGCGCTTATATTCCTTTATTTTTGTAATGGTGACAATAAACGCAGAAATTAAGCAAAGTGAGAGAACGGGTTCATAACTTGCACTCGCATTTCTGGTAAAATAAACAAACAGAGGACAAAAAAAAAAGCTAATATCTATAATCCCTGCTCGAGACAAACAGCAAAATGCTGCAGGGTAAGGTTGAAAATGGACCATTTCTATTTTAGTACAATTCAAGTCAGATACAGGAGCGGGGGCGGGGGGCGGGGGGGGAGCTGTTACTTAGTGGAAGCAAATAATTAACCACATTTGTGGTGAAAAATAGGAACTTCAAATATAAATCGAGGACAAATAATTTTCCTATTAAAACTTTAATTAAAAAGCGATCCAATTATACATCTCCGCTGCATAAAACAAATAATCTTTCAAAAGCAAATTTGCCCTCTACATCTCACATTAACCAAGTTGTAGTGGCTCACTTCGACTTTGTTACAGCATCATTTGAAGTATTTTCTCCCATCAGTCTTTTTGTTTAATTAGGAGCAACATTTATTGCTTGTACATTTTTTTAAATTAGGAAGTCTACCCTCAAAGATTGCAGAGTTCTCAAAGGCCACAGCAACAGGGAAAGTGAGTGATTATAGCCACTAAATTATGGGGAATTTAACAGTAAGGCCTAGGTTAGTGACCAGAGTTGAGATTTCTTTGTTTTAAGTGTGGCAAAATTGTAAGCCTTTTTTTGATACATAGCCTTACAATTTTACCACATATAGAGTACTGTGGAAACCTTTCCTCACAGATATGTCAAATTTTCCATTATATTTTGGCACTTCAAAGTAAAATAGCTTATACAGACAAGAACAGAACATCTTCAGAGTTGATATTCTTGAGTTGATTCAAATTACAGAATTTGTCTGTAATCTATTGCAAATTACTCACTGGTGAAACAGCACAAAGGAAAATAACACCATCCTCAAATCACGAAAGCTCAAACACAGATATATAACACATCACTTGTCCTGATTGGCAACACTATGTTCTAATACTACACCAAACAGCCAGGATTGAAGTGAAAATGAGACTCTAATCTTAATGCCAACAGAACAGACTCGAAACATCTATCACTGCAAGTCTATTATTTAATATACGTTGAAGAAAATTAAATTCTTAGAAAGTATTTTGCACAGGGCACATGATAATGGGCCATAAAATGAAATCTGCCAAATCTAGAACACTGCCAGTTTTGTACTGATACTCACGCTCCATACGTAGGGATCGGTGGTGGTGGGGGTGCAGCGCGGAAGGTGTTGTAAACAGCGCGACCTCGCCCCCGTAAATGAGCTCCTCTGTAGGCCACAGCTGCTCCAGCTCCAGGGTATGGAAAACCAGTCACTAGAGACAGAGAGGAAAATCAGGTTTACTAGATTGCCTTGCATTCATTACAGCTCAATTAGAAGCTAAATTGATTAAGTGTTTCATATGAGCACTCATTTGATTGATCTCATTATGCAGCATATTGCTCACAAAGATGTAAAACATTCCTTACAAAATGTTTCTTAGAAGTTGCAACTCTCTGGTGCTGCTCAAGTGTCAACGATAAAGCCCTTTACAGGCAAGTAGAAAACTAGTAGCCACCAACAGTCAGGCAAAGACAAAGGAAAGGAGGCTGAATGAATAAATAATGGAAAGATGAACCCTCAGTGTGTTGAGGAGGAGGGAGGGACACACAGCCGAGCTGCAGTAAAGGATGGCGAGGGGCTACAAAAGCAGCCAGGAATGGTCAGTCAGGAAAAAGAAAGGACTAGCTTGGTGTAAGAGTTGGAAAAGATTGCTGAGGTAGTGAAAGATTTGAAGCTGTGAAGACAACGTTCCTCAGATCAATTCACCAGGGCACGATGAGCCAGCAGAGCTGGTGAAGACATGGACAATGAACATATCAGCTGTAGAGTGATGGTGTTAACACGTCCCACAGTGTTTTGGATGAGTTCTATGCTGCACACTATGAAGGTCTCCGGGTGAGTACTGGAGAAATTTACCTGTAGATAAAGACTGGAATCAGAATTTTGGAAGCAGAAAAAGCATACTAAGGAAATAGAAATGGTCACAGTGATAGAGGAAACATGGGGGTGAAGTACTCAGGAATAAGCAACATAAGTTCCAGACCTCTGCACTTAACTTAAGGTGGAAGTCATGTCCATGGAGTTGAGGCTGGGGAACCATAATTCACGTGGTAAAAATTATATAAAACAGATGAATACAAACTACACAATGATGGGGGAAAAAAATCTGAATTTCTGCGCAACATTCAAATACTAAGAATTCTGCTGTTCATCCATCTAATGTGCCTCAAGCGGTATATTGCTCAATTGCTTCAGGTGCCAGTAAATGCAGGATGGCTAAGGTGATTAATTCCTGCTGATGTTAGTGCTGTTCAACTAATGTTTGCCACCTCCACCAATACTGAAACAGTAAATGTACCAATTGCTGCAAATGTCTTCTTGAAGGTACTTTATTGCCAAGGTTGGCAACTTCATACTTATATTAACTGAAATGGAGCAGCTTAACCTAATTTTTTGACCTTTTTCAAAAATCTTAGTAACAAAGCCTTTAACAGGAAGATTTAAAAATAAATAAGTTTGGATCCATTTAGGCAAAATATAGGAAGGAGCAGAGAAAGAATACAATTTGGACAAGTTCAATGCAGCTTTCTGGTTCCTAGTTTTAACACCCATCTACAATTGCAGCAGAGAGTAGATGGAGAACTAACATGGCCACCTACAGGACTTGCAAACTCAACTTTTAGGAACACAACTGGAATTTCTGTTGTGAATTGGAAAATTTTCAAATATAAATGAGTTATGCACTTCAGTGTTTCTAAGTAAAGTGAAGTCTGACCAAAGCTTGTGTCATATGGACACGCTAACATTGACTAATCATTCAGATTTTTGTTTATGACACCATTGTGGTAAGAAATGCTCTTTGCCCATCTTCAGACCCATAATCAGTGAATAAGAAATAAAAGCACAACAAGAACTGCAGCCTGTCTTTCATAGGTTAAATTGCCAGGAGTGAAGAACTAGAAAAGGCCTGGGTGCTGTAATGTAAGCTGCAGAAACAACAGTCATTACGCACCAATAATAACTGACTAGTGTAATGAAGGAAACAAAATCCCAACTCAGTATGTTAATGAAAGCATTCAACTCAGCCTCAGTCGCTGAAAGCACTTCAGTTTATCTTTACAGAACATAACAAAAAATATGAGACATCTGACAGGAGTATGTGTGCTTTCACTGATAAGTTATAATTCACTCAAGGAAAAAAATACAAATGGTTCAACAGTGTGGGCTGCATTCGCGGACGTGTTTAATTCTGAACTCAGCAGTGATTAATGAATAGAAGATGAGGCTGATCTTCTTTCATATGCATGGAAGACCTCAACACACTGGAGGTCACCAATGCAACATCCTGCTACTTGTTCTGTCATTTAAAATAAAACTTGTTCTACAATTATCATAGTTATTTCCAATGCAATGATAGTTCATTATTTCACTTCAGTGGAAATAAAAATTGCCAGATGAAAAACAGGAGAAAACTCTGTGGTGTAACGTGTCATACACTGGCCTCTTACGTCTCAGACCTCGATTCAAATTCATTTCAGGCTGAGGCAATTAAAGTCTGTGTTTGTTACCCATAAAGGTGCAAAGTTTGGCTGATAACAATCAAGATTTTACTAGCTATGGGACCAATGCTTTATTAACAATCTCAGTGAAGAGACCATGGTATAGCTTCGTGTGGGTTCTTCTTACTAGGGAAAGGAAAGGAAGGCTGGGCTAATTTGTTACAGTAGAGCATTGGGAAGTTTTATTCTGTATCTTACCATGTTTCAGCTAACTCAGGAATATTTGATACAGGTGCTTGGAATAGAATCTTATTGTGACATTGGGAGTATGGGGTTCCGTGGTGCCTCTTTTTGGAAAGTTCTATTGGACCATATGCCAATCAGGCAGTGGTGACACCACTATTGGGTCTTCTCCTGGAATCAACCACCTGTGGTCGCGGAGTGTCTTGTCTTCTGAGAGCTTCTGGCCAATCAGAGGTTGCCAGCTTTTGTGCTCAGCAGCACCCCTGGTGCCCGAAGGATTTTGGAATCCCAGGTTTGGGGGTCACACATGTCTCAGGTAAATAATATGGGGGATTCACTGGGAAGGGATTCACTGGGAGGGGCTCACAGGGAGAGGGGTATGGGTGGGGGATGTGGTCCAGAGTTAAGTTACTCCCATACCTCACCATGGTTTTCCAGATCTAAGCTCTATCCAAAGTATTCAATGAATTCTGTACAATGAGAATGGTCTCCAACATAAAATAACACTGAATATAATATGAGGCCTTTTTTCAAACGCTTAGTTAAACACCATCTGGGACAATCTGTAACAATACTTTTCCTCACAATGACCATACCTAGAAAATTCCAAAGTATGATTTCAGAATAGAAAATAGCTTGGAACCATAGAGAGGACATTTCTGTGGAGTTTTGAATCTTGGAGAGTTTTAAGTCTATTCTTTCAGACTGCTTTTCCAATTTTGCTTGAAATAGTGACTTTAGAAAATTATCGCCTACACACTACAGTGATAATCATCAAGATTCGTAATAGCGCCCCAGAAAAATAAATCGACAGACTTCAGAACTTGCTTGAGATCATATGGCAATGTTTCGGCACCACAAATGCTGTAAATGGTATAAATAGTCTGGGGTGGATCCCTATGGAAGTCTTTGAGCATCTTGGAGCTGTGGATTTGCTACTGCCGTGTTTAGAACTCCAGTTTCCATTTTGATATTTTAGATTGTTGGAATTAATGGGTGGAATTATTTGTTGTCACTGGGTGTCCCATCTGCTTAGGTAGTAAGCGGTGAGCTCCCTGACCCTGGCTGACACTTCAGAGCAAAGTCCAATGTATCTTATTTCCAGTAGGGCAGTTTCGAGGGCATCAACTGGCTTTCCTCTGAAATCTGATCTCCAGGGATGAAAGCTTGGCTTTGTGAGAAGTGCCAGCCAATAGAGACAAACATTTCATATAATGGCCACTGCCATGAAGGACGCCACAGTTGTTACTGAAAGATAAACCAGGAATGACAAGATGAACCAGGAAGGTATTGCTTAATGAGGGTAAGTGTTTCTGGTGTTAGAGATCACAGGGAAGAAGGTGGTAAGGATACAAAGGCAGGAGGGGATGGATCTTAGTAGGACACCCCCCCTTCAACATATGTCCATACCGGTGATTGTGTATAATTTATTGTAGATTAAGGGAGCCCATCCCCCATCTGCCATTCATGAACTGACAGACAGTCCACACTAGTTTACCAGTGAGGTAGGCCGCCTCTTATTTCTCCCAGCTGCAGCTGAGATAATTGCATCCAAGGTAGGAATCGACCTTTTGGGAGTCCTTATCCAGTCATTAATTGGCCATTTAAGGGCCTCAATTGCAGGGCAATATGTTGAACCACAAATCATCCTGGCAGAGTTGGGAAGGTGGCAGGGTTCTGGAATGCCACCACCATGCTGAGTTAAGTTGCCTTCCAGTCTGTGTCCCACTACCTGCAGGACCAGAAGATTTAATCTGATAACATTCCAATATTAGGGAAGACTCGGCAGAACATCAACTTGTTTACGACACTGAATGTTTAGTGTTGAAGTGAATTTAAAGTATGCCCTTCGTTTTTCTCCAGAAGAAATTCTAAGAGAACATTCTAGTGAAGGGAATCTTACAATGTGCAGGTGTTTTCCAGAATCACACTGGAACCAGCTCTGCTTACTAAATTAGGAGCCTGATTCTGTAGTTTTGCTGCCACTTTGGTCATGCACATTAATGTGGAAGTGGTAATCATGATTATATTCATTATTACATCATGAGAGAAAACTAGCAAGAAACATAAAAATAGACAATAATAACTTCTTTAACTTTACAGTGATCAGAGATGTAGCAAAGTGAGCACTGGTGCATTAGAGGTTTAGACTGTGGAATTAATAATGGTCATAAAAAGGAAACGGCAGATATTGTTGAATAAGTATACATGCACACCCATCCACATATAACATAAATAAAACTATAGAAGGCACAAAATCATCCAAAGAATAGGAGAAAAACAATTTGCTGAAAGCAGAGAGGAACTAAAAATAATCATGATCTCCAGTGAAAAAGTACTCAGAAAACAAGGTTGATTCCTGTGGTGGAAGTTCCCAGGCTCCTTCAATAGCATCTCCATACCTCTGACCACTACAACTGAGAAGGACAATGGCAGCAGATGCTTGGAAACACCACTCCAGCAGTTCCCCAGCTGGTCACACATCATCCTGATTCAGAACACTGTTACTTCGCTGTTGATGGGCCAAAATCCTGGAACTTCACTCCTAGCAGCACCATGGGTGTTCTTTCATCTCAACAGACAGCTCACCTCCACATTCTCCAGGGCCGTTAGGAACAAGCAGTATGTAAACTTCAACAAACTTCCTGAGTCCAGATCCCATGAATAAATAAAATAGAAGAAGTGGTTATTTGATATAGAAACATTCAGCAAGGCCTTTTACTACTTGCAATTTGGAAGAATGAGAAGTGAATCTGGTGTAACTGTAATGTTCTAAGGGGGTTTGACAGGACAGAAAGCTTCTTCTCATGGGGGAATCGAGAACTAGGTAACACTGATTAGAAATAAGATGGAGATAAGGAGGATTCTTTTTCCTAGAATAGTCTTTGAAATTCCCTTCCACAGAAAGCAGTGGGCACTGATGCTTTGAGATATTTGAGGTTGAATTGGACAGATTTTTGATTAACATGGAAGTCAAAGGTCATGGGGTCAGACAGGAAATTGAGACCATGACCTGATCAGCCATAATCTTATTGAATGGGTAGAGCAGGCTTAATGGACCACCTCTTAATTCTCCTCCTCCTAATTCTTATGGTCTTACAATCTAAGATTTCACCTATCAGTTTCCATTGACATTAAAATGTTTAAACTGTTCCATTCGCAGAGTATGATTGTCTGATGTTCAGCAGTAGTCTCAGGTTACTGTGCAGCAGTGCTGAAAATAATACCTTTTAGAATATTCATTGAGTCATTTATGCAGCTTGGCATGTCATTTTTAAATAAAATACATACATATCAAACTAAACACTAGCAGATAACTGATCATAACAAGTGCTGCCAGTAATATTCCCAGATAGAAAATTATGGTACTTCCATTCAAAGAAGGTGCCTTCAATTGGATAGGATGCAGATCTTTCAGTCGGCATTGTTGTTCTCTAGTGTGCAAGGTAGAAGCCATGCACATTGTTATGGACTAGGCCAGACCACTTAAAACATTCTTAATCAGGCAGCCCAGACCATAACTTTGCAATTTGTTTTGGTAAGTGTACAGTGAAAATGACCCAGATTAAGTTAGCCAGGTCGACTACCAGGTTCGAAAACAGACAAAAATTTATTCACAAAATTACACAATGAAACACAAAGAACAGAATAAAGAACCCCTACAGAACTCAGTCTATCCAAACTAGAATTAATTATGCTGTTCCGAATTCACACAACAGTCCCAATAAGCAAACCCCCTTAAAACACGATTAAAAAATAGAACAGATGTTTACAAGTTGAAGTTAGAAGGGCAGAAAGAGAGAGAGAGGAGAGCTGACCACTGCCCTTTCATTATCCAGGTCACTTCTAAACCATGACCAATTTGGCCTGAAATCTCATCTGTTTACATATAAACAAAAAGGCCTCTCAATACCCTTTAATCTCTGTACCAAACCTGTCTAATTGGCACTAAGAGCAGTTTATTACCCCTCTGAAAATAAACCAAGGACATTGTATCCTTGAGAAAAGGAACAGCTTTTAGAAAAAAGAAACCAGCTTTGTGACAACACATCAAAGCTTTTCATGTGAAATCTCATGACCTTCATGAAGGAAGAAGCTTGCACTCGAACTGCAAGAACATGATAATACACATGCAAGAAGCATGGATAAGCGGTATTCCAAATTATCTACATTGTTGGAAGTACTAAAATACTGTGTAGATGGAACTTAGGAAAAATACTGCTTTGCATTAATGGTTCCTGATTCTGCTGATAAACATTTTGTTAACAACAAAGGGATACCATGACTCACGCCCTTTAGTCAGCGACCACCCTCATGAAAAGTATGTGGGGTAATGTGCATCCAAATTGATGTGGGATTCCCAATGTTTCATGGTGGTATGCTACAAGAAACATGTATAAAGTGAGTAACACACTTAATTTTGACTTGTCCCTGATATTAACACTCCTTTTCTGATTTAAGTGGATAAATAAATGCAAAGTTTTGATTAACAACCTCCCTACATTAATTTGCCACATGTGCTTTTGATAGATAGTGGCTTGAGAAACACAGAGGATGGCTTTTTGAAGTTTAGTCCTAAAATTCAGGTTCTCTCCTTCGGTATAGCTTTGAAGCAGAACACCCAGGTCCCCAGCATTATAGTCAGCACAGTTTTCATTTCTGGTTTACTTCTCGGCTAATGGCACAGCTTCTCCCTTTCCAGTGAGTTGTAAGACTTTAGAAAAACAACTAACATTTTCTCTACTGAAGGAAAATGGGCACCAAAAATTGGCACTAGGAGGTAACACAAGTTCCTAACTGAAGAAGCAGATTTTAATGTAGATGTTAGTTAGGGAAAGATTTGAGGAAGGAATTTGAGGAAGTGGGAACTATAAAGAGCCGCTATCTCAATGCATCTAATTAGGAGCAGGGATCCCCAACACAAAATCCTATGTGGCCAATCCCCTCTACCTCGTTACTTGTTTCTGCAATGACAATACTGCCCTATATTTGTGCAACTTCACTCACTCAATGATTAGTGGAAATCCCAACGTACTTAATTAAAATGCTTCAGACATTTAAACCACTCCATCTGATATTCTTTTAATATTTTCCCTTTTTGTAAATTAAGGCACTGGCTTTTCTAGACTCTCATCCCAGGGATCATCCTTACAAGTCTTTTTTGTACTTTTTTCTTGGCCTTGAAACCTTTCTTAAAGGAGGACACACAAAACCTGAAACAGTCAGTTAGAAATCGGTCAAGAAATTCAAAACAAAAATGTTAAAATTTGTACTGAGCACTGCATGATTTTTAGGCATCCTGGTAGCTGCCATAAAGACACATTGACCCCCTTCATATTCTTTGATGTCCTATTGACAACATGTTAGTGCTGGTTCTGGTGGACTGCAATGACCAGTACAACAAGTGTCAGCAAGATTAATTTATTTTTTAAACTTACCTTCCTGTCCATAGTCTAAAAATGGGTCATAATTACTATTTTTATTGTGGTATCCTTACTATTGGCAAATAGAATTTAGAATTAGCTTTATTGTCACATGCAAATAAATGAGTATAGTGAAACGTTTATGTGTCGCCATACAGAACCATTTTACGTTCAAATGTACAGATTCTTAAGTAGAAACTCTGACCAAAAAAATTTGAACAATTAATAAATAAAAAGTCCAGTATTACAGATCTGAGGAATAAACTGGAGAAATAAAAAAATAATAAGTTCAGAATACCAGACTTTCGAACCCAGTCCACCCTGGCCTTGACTCCAGACCGCAACGACATTCACCTCAAGATTCTCAAGGCCATGAGGCCACTCTGGAATCACCTCTAGGCCAGAGGTCACGCTGAGGCCACACCAGACAATGCCACGCCAAGTTGAGAGACAGACAGACAGACCGGGCTGCGAGACAGACAGACACACTGGGCTAAGAGATAGACTGACAGATCGAGCTGAGAGACAGAGAGATTGGCTGAGAAACAGACAGACAGACCGGGCTGAGAGACAGACTGGGCTGAGAGACAGACAGACCGGGTTGAGAGACAGACAGACAGACCGGGCTGAGAGACAGAGAGACAGACCGGGTTGAGAGACAGAGACAGACAGTTGTGCTGGGCTGAGAGACAGACGGACTGAGGGACAGACAGACTGACAGACCAGGGTGAGAGATAGACAGACATACCGGGTATCAGAAACAGACAGACAGACCGGGCTGAGAGACGGACAGACAGACCGGGCTGGGAGATAGACAGACAGACAGACCGGGCTGGGAGATAGACAGACAGACAGACACGCCAGGCTGACAGACAAAAAGACAGACCGGGCTGGGAGATAGACAGACAGACAGACACGCCGGGCTGAGAGACAGACAGACAGACCGGGCTGACAGACAGAGAGACAGACCGGATTGAAAGACAGACAGATAGACACGCCGGGCTGAGAGACAGACAGATAGACACACCGGGCTGAGAGACAGATCGACAGACACGCCAGGCTGAGAGACAGACACACCGGGCTGAGAGACAGATCGACAGACACGCTGGGCTGAGAGACAGATCGACAGACACGCCGGGCTGAGAGACAGACACACTGGGCTGAGAGACAGACCTGCAGACCGGGCTGAGACAGGTACACCGGGCTGAGAGACAGACCTGCAGACCAGGCTGAGAGACAGACAAACATGCCGGGCTGAGAGACAGCTACACTTGGCCGAGAAGCCACCATATAGATTGTCCATTACTTTATTTTTGTATCCTGTGTCTCTATTTAGTTTACTGTTTTATAAACATGTCTACTTGTGTTTAAAGATTTATGTATCCGTGCCATTAAAATCTCTCCTCTTTAAAAGTTAACCTATAATGTATTTCCTGGTGCTACATTTTAAAAGGTGAAGAGTTCATTAACCCCACTGAGACTTTCTGATTGTGTGTTCTGAGGCAGAATAAAATATTTTCTAAGGGTCTCTGTAAGAAAGTAATTATTTAAAAGGCAGAATAAGAATTCTTCTACTTTCTATTATATTATGCTTGTGAATGTGCTCCTAAAAAGATTCAGCATAATGGAAGGACATTTGACCAGAGCACATAATTGCTTTACATAACTAATTTACTCAATTTTCTCAGCGAAATATTAAAAATCCATTTTGTATTTGACATTACATAAAGAGAAATTGAACACTGATAAGTATGGTATCGTATTTAATATTACGATTACTTTAAGAAATAATTATTTGAATGATGATGAATAAAAATATTTTGTTGAAACTTTCAGTCTTGCCGTCCCACTCTTTAATGAAAGAGCAGGCCTATACTCTGGTCAGCCTATGGCAACTTTTCCCATGTACAAACATTTTACACTGTATGAGTAGGGGGTGCTTATTGGTTGGCAAGTGGATTTTGATTGTTAAATGCATTGCCATGGAGAATGCACCAGTATCATTATGGCTGACAATTAAATGTCAAGCTTTGTTTAAATATAAACCAGGTAGGTTGACTTTGATTGGCCAAGCTTTTGCAGTTAACTGTCAGTCATCATCCAACTGATTATATTCTCCATGACAATGCCTTTACCAATAAGAGTCCACTGGCCAACTAGTCTGTCAACAACTCTCTTCCCTTAAGTGTAAAATGTTGTTCCACTTTACATTGGTATTTTTGCAAATGTCCTGATGAGTTCGAGACAAAAATATGTTTCTTTTTCTGTAATAATCAAGTTCGGCACTATCAAATAACAAAGCAATTATTTCTTAGTATTTGTCAATTATTGCCATTGGTAAGTTTGGGAGGACTTCATTATCAATTCAGCGGTAAGTGTGGTAACTCATGGGAATCCACTTAATCAGGTGGGATGGTGACAATTGGAGATCACGTCGGCTTCCTGCCTCCATCCTTTCTATGGCTGGCAGGCCAATTGAAGACTTTTCTATCCTGCTGTGAATTCATGAATGAGCAACTAATGCCCATTCTGCCTCCACTGATATTAGGCAAAAGTGAGGACTGCAGATGCTGGAAATCAGAGTCTAGATTAGAGTGGTGCTGGAAAAGCACAGCAGGTCAGGCAGCATCTGAGAAGCAGGAAAATCGATGTTTCGGGCAAATTTCTGATGAAGGGCTTTTGCCCGAAACGTTGATTTTCCTGCTCCTCGGATACTGCCTGACCTCCACTGATATTAGGGAGGTAAAAACAATGACTGCAGATGCTGGAAACCAGATTCTGGATGAGTGGTGCTGGAAGAGCACAGCAATTCAGGCAGCATCCGAGGACAGGCAAAATCGACGTTTCGGGCAAAAGCCCTTCATCAGGAATAAAGGCAGAGAGCCTGAAGCGTGGAGAGATAAGCTAGAGGAGGGTGGGGGTGGGGGTGGGGATAGAGTAGCATAGAGTACAATAGGTCAGTGGGGGAGGAGATGAAGGTGATAGGTCAGGGAGGAGAGGGTGGAGTGGATAGGTGGAAAAGGAGCTGGGCAGGTCGGACAAGTCCAGACAAGTCAAGGGGATCGTGTTGCTGGAGGTTAGAAACTAGGATGAGGTGGGGGAAGGGGAAATGAGGAAGCTGTTGAAATCCACATTGATGCCCTGGGGTTGAAGTGTTTCGAGGCGGAAGATGAGGCGTTCTTCCTCCAGGCGTCTGGTGGTGAGGGAGCGGCGCTTCAGGCTCTCTGCCTTTATTCCTGATGAAGGGCTTTTGCCCGAAACGTCGATTTTGCCTATCCTCGGATGCTGCCTGAATTGCTGTGCTCTTCCAGCACCACTCATCCTCCACTGATATTAACCCAGTGGCAGGTGAGTTCAAACCAGTGAGATGTTGCTTGCAGACTCCAATGGTGGGGGAGGATGTTAAAGACACAGCATCTGATTAAGGGAATGGCATGACAAAGTGGGTGGCCTACTCAGACTAAAACCCCCACCGTGCCCCCATCAACAACTCCCCCAGCACCGTCTTCCTGCCATCAGTCACCTGTTGCCGAGGATTTAGGGATGACCCTAGGCCTGAGGTAAGTGTTGTACCAGCAGCAGCCACCACTTCTCCAGTTGGCACTTTGTCTAGTCAAGTTGCTAGGACACCCGTCTCCTCAAGACCCCCTGGTCTCGGTGACTGCTGTTCAGTTAAGTGCCTGAGTGATATGAAATATGATGGGTTTTCCCTTAAAGAGGCAACGTGGATCGCTCACCAGCCCTCCATCAAATACCCACCCTGTGCATGGTGTTTAGATTTACATGCCAACATATTTGCCACAGACTGATTCCAGCTTGCATGCTATCCTCCAACCCATTTTAACATGTGGTTTCTGGAAACTCTAACCAGCTGCAGAAGTCAAAATTATTTCTGTGAGACAATCATGTAGATTAAAAGCAATCTGAACAAAGAGTGAAACATTACCTATATGAATAATTCCACATACACATCCCACAGGAACTAACTCACTTGTTTGAGCAGATTTTGTTTCCACCTTTCCTTGATTCGCAGAATTTGCATAACTCCTTCAGTCAGCTGATGTGAGCATTTTAAATTCTCTTTGCCAGCTTCTTTGATGTTCTATTCCAAATTCTTCTTACAAGCAAGCACCAGCTAGACCTAATACATTAACTACACTAAGTAATGATCCCAGGATTCCCCAGGTGGTTCTGTCTTGCACTCCCTCCTCCCAGCTATTTTCTCCATTACTTTTAGCCATTTTCCTCCCATGTTTGACTTCATTTTAAAATCTTGCATTTGAATGGGATTTTGCATGACCCCAAGATATTCCAGAGTGACTGAAAGCCAATGAATTGCATCTGTTTTGAAATATGGTCACAGTTGTAGTGCAAGGAAATGCTGAAGCATATTTGCGCACATCACAAACCACTAACAAGCAATTAAATAAACAGCAGACAATTTGATTTATAGTAATACTAGTAGAAGGATAAATATTGGCATGAAGACCCAGGAGAATTCCTTTTGAAATAGCCCAATGGTATCTTTTGTTTCCACCTGAGAGGCTGCTGACATGCCAAATGGAAGACTGTACAGCCTCAGCATTGCAGTGAATTGCCATTCTGCACTGAAGGATCTTACGTCATGGGAGTGGGGCTTTGATCAATTAACTTTCAGAGTCAAGAGTGCTACACTGACCCAAGGTGGCCTTAAATCTTCTGGTCTTCTTCTTGGCAGTTGGAAGAGGCAATGGTATAGTTATTATGTCACTGGACTAGTGAACTAAAGGTCAACGCTAACATTCTGGGGATATAGGTTCAAATCCCACCACAGCAAGCAGTGGAATTTGAATTCAATCACAGCTATTCTAATAGCAGCCATGTCAATTATTGTAAAACGCAAGTGGTTCACTAATATCCTTTAGAGAAGAAAATTGCCATCCTTACCTAGTCTGACCTACAGCAATGTGGTTAATTCTTAACTACCCTCTGCGCAGTAAATGCTGGCTTAGCCAGCAATGCCTACATCCTGTGAATTAACTTAAAAACAAACATGGGAGTGATACCTGCCTGTCTCCTACAGCACTGGCATTGCTTGGCTTTGTGGTTTCAGTAAGTTGGCATGTCTTATTGTGTGCAAACACTACGACAGGCCCATTTCTGGCATTTGCTTGCCCTGTGGCAATGGGTAGTTTGCCTTTGGCAGTCCCTGGTTCAGTACTACAACTCGCTTCTCAGTTCCCTCAGGAATAAGGCTGATTGTCACATACGCTCACAGGAAAACCAGGATGCCAACTTCTCATCAGTATACTGGCTACCACATCTACACTAGATCTCCCACTGCAGCCTGAGGGGTGAAAACATCTAACTGGTGAAGAACTCACTGCCTTGGGCCATTATTTGCTTTATAAGTGTGGATGGGTGGCTGTTTTACTCCTTATGATGCCTTGTGCAAACAGCATAAACTTGGCATAATCAAATGTAAAGAGTAGTACAGCTTTCCTCTTGGGACAGAAACATCACTGTTGACATGCAGCATGAGCGAATTGGGCATCTCTGGAAAAACAAAAGCTGAGAGAAGCAGATGCCCATGATTGTAATGCTCAATACTCTTGTTATTTGAAGATGTTTACACCAATCATAGGAGTCCAAATATCCCCTGAAAATTTCAATGCAGAGCCAAAATCAAAGCAGTCCAAACAACACTTTCTTTTATTTATTCACAGTGTTTGGATATTACTGGCTGGGCCAGTATTTATTACCCATCCCCAATTGACCTTGAGAAGATGGTGGTGCCACCTTAACTGCTACAGTCCATGGGAGTTGAATGCATCCACAGAGCTTTTTAGGATGGGAGTTCCAGAATTTTGATCCAGCAATACTGAAGGGACATCAATTTAATAGTTTCCTAGGCAATGTCAGAGGGCACTTAAGAGTCAACCACTTTACTATGTGTGGATCCATATGTCGACCAAACCATATGTAGAGGGCAGATTTTTCCTTCCTTAAAAGGAGCTCATACCTAAAGGGTTTATACAACAATTCACAATGGGTTTACGGTCACCATTAGATTCGCTTTTAATTGCAGATTTTTAAAAAATTTTGAATTCAAATTTCACCATTTGCCTTGATAGAATTTTAACCTACATCCCCAAAGCATTAACCTGGCTTTCTGGAGGTACTTTATAAACAACCTGTGCAGAGATGTTATTACATACCTCGGGAGCAGGTGGGAGTTGAACCCAGGACTCCAGAAACAAAACCACTATGCATTCCCCATGTCTCCTGTAGCAGTGATCCAGATGTGACATTATCCAGTTCTAGCCTAAAGTGAGGAGCTAACAACTCAAAATGCAATACATATCTTGACAATGGAATGTCATGTTGTTCACATCAAATAGGGATTACATTCCCATCAAGCATAAACTGACATCTTGGTAGATAAATATACTGTCAGGATGTGAATGACAAGCACTGGGCATTTTGACTGACATAGGTACTCAAAACACTTGTGCGTGCAAGAGCATGCATGGAATACATGCGGATCCAAATGTACAGTGGTGCTTTCTGCTTTGGAGAAACCAGGAAAAGGAGCACTTTCAGCTTGTATATCTGAGTGTGCGTAACTGAGGCTGTATTAGTCAGTGTAGCTGAATTATCTGGACAGATGCCAAACAATGCCATTTGTCTCCTTACTACATTGGCAGTGCATTTCAACCCTATACAATATTGTTGAGGACTTATTGCTGAAGACATTTTCATTCACAGTTTGGATTATCTATATCCAGCGTAGAAATGGTTTGGAAGGTAACGCTCTCAATCACAATTACATCACTGCAACCAATAAGGAATGAATGAGCTATCACAGCTCTACTGATTATTCAATTAAAATGCTAATCAACAGAAGATTAAACAGCGGATTAATCATCTTCTCTCCAAATCAGTCACACATTTGATCAGGTATTGTTCTATGTAAAATGGCTGACATCGGTATAACGGAAAGACATGCTCTGCAAAGCACTTTTAACTTATCATGTGTAGGCTGGGCTAATTGACTAACTGAGAATATACTGCAAGTAAATCATTGCTCCAAATATTTTGTTAATCTTTCAACAATACAAATTCCCTGATGGTTTAGCAACTTCAGTGACTGCATAGCTGAACAATGCATATCTGCAAAGGCTTGGTTACAAAGTCATGGTTACAAAAGCAAACAGTACTTATTAGTTATTCCAATCAAGGGTCAATGTGCACATCTAACTCCTTAAGATAACTTGCAAAAAAGTCTGAAGGAGCTGTGCCCTTAGACAAATTGCCCATGCTTTCCAAAAAAAAGGTAGATACTTCTTGAACCTGAACTTCCTGGTTCAGAGGCAAGGACTGTGCTGAAGACCTCGTAATTAATGGGTATGTTGTCTCGGAAGTTATTGGAGATCATGTAATCCTCACTCGTTCTGGGTCAAGAATGGGAAATTCACCACAGTTCTTGAAAAGCAAGTAATCTCTTTTGAATAATTGAGTTCAGTTCATCTGACCTTATGGATGAACAACCTACATGTCACTTCCTGTCAAGGTTTCAATCTGAGTACTGTTTCATTGTGTAAGGTACTGGAGGGTGTTATGGACCAGACCAGGCTCCCTCAAAGCATTTCAAGAAAGTAGCCTGGACCTTTACTTTGCTCGTTATTTTAAGCAGGATATTCCAGGAGCGATGTAGCTGACCCAACTACTGAGTTTATTTGCAGAATTTATTTGCAACATTACTGAATGAAATACAAACAACAAAGAGCAGAATACAGAGTAACTTAACATATCTGAAAACCCAACAGATTATCTCAACATAATGATGCTGTTTCAAATACGTGCACAATCCCCATAAACAACTTTTGGCAAAAGAAAAGGTAAAATGCAACACAGGTTCTTACAGGAGAGATGTTAGAAAGAGGAAGGATCAGCATGGACCTGCTTCTTTGGGTCCAGCAGCTTCATAACTGACGGATTGCTAAAACCAAACCAAACCAGAGAAAAGCTGAGCTTGAGAACTGGCCACTCCCCTTTTATTGTCCAAGTTGTTTTAAACTTGAAAGCCTTTTGCCGAAGGCAGTATCTGTTAGCTATAATCAAATTGGCCCTAAAACCCTTCAAACCTAGACCTCTCAGCAACTCTGCATTTATGATCCCTCTGAAAAAAACAACCAAGGATCTCATACCTTGTTAAAGGAGCATCATCATCACAAGGGCATATTACAGCAGAGTACCCTTATCCCAGGAAATAACAAATATCTTCAGGACAGAAGGTAACTAAAAAGACTGGCCAGAAAGGCTTAATTAAAAAAGGATATTTAGCATGATTTCTGACCATTTCAGCATCTCTGATTTTAATTTCTGCTCGTTATTCTGCAAACACTCCTCTGCTGGCAGTATCTAAGCACCTTTAATGTAATGCAATGGCACAAAGTGCAGAATAGGAGCATTGTTTAAAAAAACACACAAGGCCAAATAAGGAGATAATAAGTCAGGATGACCAAAAGCTTGGTCAAAATTTAAGGAGTGTCTTGAAGGAGAAAAGCAGGGTAGAGAGGCAGAGGGATTTAAGGGATGAATTCCAGACCCCAGGATCTGGGTAACTGAAGGCATGGCCACTAATGGTGCAGCAATTAAACTTGGAATACCTTAAGAAACTAGAATTAACTGAGCACAGATATCTCAAAAGGGTTGTAGTGCTGAAGGTGATGACAACGATTGTGTTCTTGGGGGTAAGTGAGCCCATGAAGGCATTTCAAAACAATGATGGGGAATTTAAATTCAATACACTATTTGCCGAGGAGCGAATGTCGATCAGCAAGTAGAGGGTGATAGAGCAACTGGACTTGATACCAGTTAAGACAAAGGCAGGATCAGTCAAAACCCAAACTGTGTTACAGCTTAGTGGAGACAATATTTTCAGAAAAGGTGAGCAGAGAAAAGTGGTGAGAAGAAATCTCTTTACATAAGCTCCAGAATATTAAGTTCTTAATGGGAGTGATTGGTGTTAAATATCACCGATTCTCACATTTACATCAAAAATACAAAGGATTTCCTCAGTAGATACTTCTTGTACCCATTAAAGGTTTTTATGATTTCGAAGAAATGCTGATCAGAGGAAATTTCAGGAGCACGTTCATGATTTTGCCACACACATATCAAGCAGAGCATCTCTTACCCTGAGTTTCTGATTGAAAAGATTCAGTGGCCCTGGGTGGCAGTTAAGAATATTTGTTTTTTGCAGAAGAAGAATTCATTTATATGGCTGTGATTCACATTCACATGCCTTTGAAGAGGTATACTCAGAGACTTAAAAGACAGGGGAATTAAAAGTGGAAATACATTTTGAGAAGAAATTGCGCACCCCTCTTCCTTATCCTTCACCTGAGTTTTGGCTAACAGTAAATCGCTAAATTATTTCAGATTATGGAAGTCAGTAAGAAGAGTACATAAATTAAAAACTTGTAAAATTGACAGTTGAAAAATGGAATTTCCTCACAATGATGGCAGTTTAAATGGAATGTTTTGACAGAGAGATTTTCTGTTATTGACATGTCACGTAAAAACAAACAAGTACAAGGCACTGTGGCTTTAAAATTAGAACAATTTCTTAATGACTTTTACCTTCTGTACTGGTGCCTATTGCAAAAGAAAGCAATAATCTCTTATTAAGTCCACTTACTTGATTTTAAAATGATTTTCTTGTTAAGTTTTGGAAGGAGTTATCACAAGATTGTCGAAAAATGGTTCAAAAAGAGACGACACTATCCTTTAATCCATTTTTTCCATTCAGCTGGATATGGGTTAAATGTAATTTTAAAAAAAATTACTGCAGTGATCTGCTCTCTGATAGTCCTGGTTTCATAGAACCCCAAGTAAGCTGTGATCACTCGCTGCTTCATTTTGAATTCATGGAACTGTCTGGAAATCGACAAGCAGATCATTGGATGCTGGTTGCAGCAGGTTTAAAAGCTGCACTCAAGAGTCTTTAAATCAATTTCTAACTGTGAGAAGGCCTCAGTCAGCAAAACATGATGATATTTATGTAAAATATTGGGTAGAAAATTGGACTGTGCAGGGTAACAGAAAAGGGATAGAGTCTCTTTAAACAGGTTACGGCTCCATTTGTCATTGTGGTGAAGCAGATTTGACTATAATAAAACTAAGCCTGGGGATGAATGGAGGGAGACTTGCCTGTCATCAGTACTGGATTTACAGTGACTGATAGCACTAAACTCCAGTATAGAGAGCCTGTTGATAAACAGTGATTAATTACTGTCTATCCAGTTTATTCCTTTTGAAAGTATATTAAATCCTTCGATAATTATTTGTGAATATATCCAAGGAATGTGGCCAGGCAAAGACGGCTATTTACTGCGTCTCTGGGGAATAGAAAACATATGGTAACGTTTAGACTTGGCAAACTGCAGTACTATGGTTAGGGGAGAGAAAAAGATTTGTGGTAAATTAATCAAGTGAGCCGACAGACTGCCTTGCTTTGAAATGAAGGCAGTATCCATTAAAGATGATTTGGTACAGCATCAGGAAAAGGAAATAAAAATGAAAAATGAGCTCTTTCCGTCACCTGCTTTCATTTCAATCATTCTGTTTCTCCTTTTCATACTGCTATCCCACAGGTTTCTTTATTGCTTTCACTTATTTTCTGACTTGTAAAATTATTTACCTGCATAAAACTCTGGGCCATAGACAGCTCCGACGACTGGATTTAATTTCCAGCCTGAAAGAAGAGACAGGTCTGATGTGAAACAGCTTTGCAACAGCAAACTACATTCATCATAGCCAACTTCAGAGCTTTGCACTCATTTTCACTCGCAGTTTAAGAGTCACTTTCATACACAGAGGATTGGTAATTACAGCACGACTTTAAATTCACACTTGTATTTATTTACTAGAATACATTATTCATGCAGAATCATCAATGTAGCCAGAAAGGTTAGTTTAACAGGAGTCCCTATTGACAAGATAAAAGAATGCAAACAAATACAGGAAGATCGCTTGGCATAAAAACAGTTATTTGTTTGACACACGTGGACAAACATAGTTATTTAAGAGCTGACAAAATCACAAATTTATTTCAGTGCTTGATATATGGTTTTTTGCTAGTTTGTTCCCTCCAGTTCCTCCATATTTACACGCTGTCAATCTGATCCAACAGCATTACTATAAATCCATCCTTCATAAATTTAATAGAGTAAATCTTCTTCTTTCTCCATTCCAACAGTGTCAGAGTGTAAACAAAAGTACACAGCTTTTATTTAACAAAAGAAAATCTTATTTAAAAATTTTAAAAATCACACAACACCAGGTTATAATCCAACAGGTTTATTTCGAAGCACTAGCTTTCAGGAGCTCTGTTCCTTCATCAGGTCGTTGTGCACAAACCCCTGATGAAGGAGCAGTGCTCTGAAAGCTAGCGCTTCCAATTAAATCTATTGGACTATAACTTGGTGTTGTGTAATTTTTAAATTTATACACCCCAGTCCAACATTGGCACCTCCAAATCATTAAATTAACCACAAAAAAAATCCCTAATTTTTCTTTTTGTGTATTCTTCAATTTATGTTAATAATATGGATCAGAAAATCTAGACTGATATTCCTGAAAAATGTAGACTCAGAGTGCAGTCATTATTCTCATTGGAAACTAAATTTGACCAATTAAAACAATCATTTTAAAATAATTCCCAGTAATCACACAGTTAGTTGCACTTTCAAGAAAAATCTTTCATAACGTGAACTCACTGGTGAAATAAAGTGCAAACAGTCACAATTTCTAACGTGTGTTAAAGTTACTCTGCGCACTATTTTTCATGCACCAGCTGGCGTACTGTGTTCAATTCCTCTGTGTGATATTTTAATGAAATTGTTAATTTACAGATGATTTCCAACTCCCACATTGGATACAATGGTATGCACTATAACATCCACACATGATTGTATCGAGATTTGAATTGAAAAAAGAAAGTTCGCCTCATAATGGGAAACAAATGAGTGACCACTGTTGCTTACAATGTTTAAACACATTAAAACTTTTTTTTTAACTACAATCTGAAACAGTTTATTATGGTTTAGGCGGCACGGTAGCTCAGTGGATAGCTAACCAGACAACTGCTTTTGATTGTAATTATTTGATTTGATGTCCAAATCCTAACTATTCAAAGAAATAAACTGACTTTCATGTTTTTATTGTCAATTCTAAGCTTGCCTTTGTCCATATATTGACAGAAGAAAATTTGAGCGAAACTTTTTGTTTTAGATTGCAGTTATTGCTTAGTTTAATTTAAAATCAAATCCACTTAAGGTAGGTTATTGGTTAATAATCTACCAAAAACACCACGTTGCTGTCAACATCACCATTTCCTGCATTGCAAAATTAATTCAGTCATGATCAAAATAAGGAGACTAAGGTTCGAGGTCAAATTGACTGTTTCTTCCTGCACTGCAATTCAAGTCACATTATTACAAAAGTATTGTCTTCATGATGTTCCATCAGTATAAATTCTCCTTCCTACTAGTTTATGACAACAGAACAAACAAAAGGTAGATGTAAACTTCAACATCAGAAAAGTTATTGAAAACTTGATATTTAATCACTGACATCCTATTTGCAAATTGGGAATCAGTTTAGCTCAGTTGGCTGGATTATTGGTTTACAGAGAATGGGATGCTGACAGCATGAGTTCAATTCCCATCACAGGTTTGAGGTTACCATGAAGAACTCACCTTCTTCTCTTGCTTGAGGTCTGGTGGCTCTCAGGTTAAATCACCACCAGTCGCTTCTCTCTTATGAGAGAGCAGCCTCTATGGTCTGGTAAGACTAAGGCGACATAACAGCCAATTGTTTGATTTGTAAAAAGTTAGTGGATCTAAATTGGAGCAGGCAGCAAATCTCGAGTTACATTCCTGAATTGGCTTTATTTGACAACATTTTTTTTAAAAATTGGTTTATTTCACACTATTTATAAATAAATGACCTGAGGAGAAAAATGTCCAGTTGGTATTTTCAAATTCTCCTGTTCAAAGATCTCCATGACATCAACTAACACTGGTAGCTGCAGACAGTACCAAATCCAAATTTTTCCTGATAGTATGGTGGTGCGGTTGGAGGACAAAGTGTTTTAAGTATGGGTCTAGTGGTTACAGAGGTGAGAACTCCCACTGTTCAGGAAGCATTGTCCCTCCTTGAACTTCACTTAATACAGTCTGGACAGTCTAGATATAGGATTTAAATACTTCAAACTATTCAAAATATTCAAATATCTTTCCTCATTTATTGTAGCTGAATCTGTTCAATATACTTCAAACATCTTCCTCTGTAATGATAGAAGTTAATTTTTAATATCCAATGGCAGAATATTTACCTTTATTACAAAGAAAAACTGGACAATTGGTCTATTTTACCAACCATTCCTGATGAAGGGCTTTTGCTGCCTCGGATGCTGCCTGACCTGCTGTGCTTTTCCAGCACCACTCTAATCTAGACTCTAGTTTCCAGCATCTGCAGTCCTCACTTCTGCCTGTTTTACCAATCAGTTAGGTATAATGTTTGGATCCTAACATTACACTATACCATATTGATATACAACTACTTAATGCATTCTCTTGCTATTCCACAACTTTAGAGTCATAGAGTCACAAAGGTCTACCGCTTGAAAAAGAGGCCCATCAGCCCAGTGAGTCTGTGCTGGTCAAAAATCTAAATATTCTAATCCCAATTTCCATCACTTGGTCTATAGCCTTGTGTGTCTTAGCATTGCAAATGCACAGCTAAATACTTCTGAAATGCTATGCGGGTTTCTACCTCTACCACCCTTACATGCAGTCAATTACATATACCCACCACCCTTTAAGTTTTTCTTCACATCCCCTCTCAACCTCCTGCCCTTTACCTTAAATTTATGTCGCCTAGTCACTGATCCCTCTACCAAGAGGACACATTCCCTCCTGTCTACCCTTCTATGCCATTCATAATTTATACATGACAATCTTATTCCCCCTCCATCTCCACTGCTCCAAGAAAAGTAACCCTAATCTATATAATCTCTCTCTTTCCTTGAGTTATATTTCTACAGGTAGAGGTCTACCTTTGTAACCTCGCCCAAGGATCATTATCCATGCAAACCAATTGACTAGGAAGGTTGTGAGGCTGTTTGAACAAGCAAAGCATCACAGCCTGGCCTACTCTTCACCTGACATGAACACACATTTCTGCCAGTGATCTCTCCACCATAAACAGGATTTTGCCTCAACTAATTTTCTTCACCCAGGAGCTTAAAGTAATTAAATAATTTCAACAACAACAACAAAAGAAAAGTGGATATTGGAAATCTGAAATAAAAGCAGAAAATACTGCAGGAACTCAGCAGGTCTGGTAGCATCTGCATAGAGTGAAATAGAGTTAATGTTTCGAGTCCAACAAAGCTCTTCTAAATGTAGTGTTCCATATCCCAGGCTCTGCTGAATTACCATGGTGGTATCAACCCTAGGACACTTCTTGCAGTAGGGGTTTGCAACCAACTGGATCAGATTCCCAGTGACAGCAGTCGTTAGTTATATTGCTGGGTTACGGTTGGTGTGGTTTTATATTTCCTTGGTGGTAGAATAACGTATTTATTTCAAACGAGTTGATGTCTGCAATGTTGTAGTATCGACAATTCCCAGTTGCATCTGGAAAATATTTCCCAGAGCACAACTGCTATGCGTATGGGTACAAAATACAAATTAAGTTTAAAAGTGTCTTATTTCCAATTTGTCAAGTATTGCAATGGAACCAAGTTTTCCTTTCATGAAGAAGATTGGGAAGAAACAATAAAATAAGTTTAAGGAGAGACAATTGTTTGATTTGCAGTTTATGAATTATTGCTGGAGGAAGAATCCCTTAACATGAGACATTTTAAAACTCAATCTGCCTCCTTTTCATTGATTTTATTTTGACTAATGCCAAGATGACTTGCTTCAGTGAAACTTCATAATGCATGCTTGGATTCTCGAGATGTCTAGATTGCGGATTAAACCTGGTCCATTCAACTCCAGAAATATACCGATGTTAATAACAGGCTGCAGCAGGAGTAAAAGTAGGGGTTCAAATCCCTTAGGAGGAGAAAGTGAGGTCTGCAGATGCTGGAGATCAGAGATGGAAATGTGTTGCTGGAAAAGCGCAGCAGGTCAGGCAGCATCTAGGGAACAGGAGAATCGACGTTTCGGGCATTAGCCCTTCTTCAGGAATGGGATTCCTGAAGAAGGGCTAATGCCCGAAACGTCGATTCTCCTGTTCCCTAGATGCTGCCTGACCTGCTGCGCTTTTCCAGCAACACATTTCCATCTCAGTTCAAATCCCTTAGTATTGTGGAGCCACAAAATTGCCAACGTAGACACCAATCTCACGCTGTAGCACCAGCAGAAAGCATCTTCTGTGCAAATTCAAACATGTTACTCAATTCAAAGATTTGTTAGTCAATATTCACCAAAATTCACTGTAAATGCTTATCTGCAAAAGCTATACCAGAAAATATATTTCAAAACTCAACACACAATGACATTTTTTCTGTTATTTATCATTAAGTAGAAAAGAAGTTGGACCTCCCAACTCAAATTTGGAATGGGTGTTAGTTTTGCTGTTGCAATTATAAAACATTAACAATTTCTTAGGAGTTGTGGACAATTTTGGAGGGCCATTCTTTTTGTTTGAATAAAATTAATTTAATTGCACAAAGTTGCTGACAATATTTCTGTCATCTATAAAAGTTAATCTTCTCCATCTATGCCGATGCTTGGATGGATTGCTCCATGGACTGGATGATACTGAGCACTGCAATATGTTGGTCAGAATGAATCAAATCTGGAACAGCGCAGTTTTAATTGCTGCTACAAGTTACTTCCCGCAGGTTTAAAAATACTATAATTGAAGTTGAAAACCTATTACTTTGTCCTTGTGGAAACTAATCTTCTGTTGCTCAGATCAGTAATTTTTCTTGTACACGTACTCATATGCTTGTATAATTTGATACAACACAGGGAGCACTTACTCATCACAGCTTTATCTAAGTTTGTCCAGCAAAGCAACTTTTGCATACCCCAGAGTCAAGTGTCTATATTCCTATTGTGGTTTCTTGATTTTTTAAAGCCAATAATACAAAAATAGTCCAATAAAACCTATTTTGCAATTATCCCAAAAGTAAATGTTCATGCATAGACCGTGCTCAACTCAAAAGGAGAAATATGGCCCTAAGTAAGTCTACTTTCAAGGAGGCTGTTTATTTAATATTAATTCTTAAGTCACAATTTATTTGTTGATAACAAAAACAATCTCCATAGAAATAACTGAGTCAGCGACTGCTGATTACCTTACCATTTGTGTATTGATTGGGGGTCTTTTTGTTCGTCATTACTCTTGCAGTTGCATTGTTTACCTGTGATTAAATGATGAAACAAATCACATTCAGGAATTAATAAGATATTCTTGGAGTGAGCTCTATTTTATTGCATAACCTGTTGTCATAGAGTCATAGAGATGTACAGCATGGAAACAGACCCTTTGGTCCAACCCGTCCATGCCGACCAGATATCCCAACCCAATCTAGTCCTACCTGCCAGCACCCAGCCCATATCCCTCCAAACTCTTCCTATTCATATTGCCATCCAAATGCCTCTTAAATGTTGCAATTGTACCAGCCCCCACTACTTCCTCTGGCAGCTCATTCCATACAACCTATGAACCTTCAGTCAAGTGAAATAATGATCCTGTATTAATTGTTTCAGAAAGGAGTGCACCAGCTTGTGTAAGTCCCTGGATCTTGCTGTAGGCACTCCATGCACTCTGTGGAATACTGACAGGTTGCAGTAGCTCTTTTGAAACTAAAACATTGTATGTTAACCATGATATATAATCATGTAAAATCACAAGGTACATTACAAGCTATAATCTACAGATGACTTTTGTTGAACTGTTAGAGATTTATCCTGTGGTTTCAGCCCATGAATTAGTTACAAGCTTCCCAGGTATCCATAATTGCCTTGTGTCCTATTTTCGAGGAAGCATTTAAGTAATTGCAGTCATGCTTCTGTTAAAACAGCAAAGTAATTTCATGTTAATTCACTCATTAACCGATATTACACAGTGCAATTCACCCCATGTAATTTTGGTTGTTACACAGACAAGAAGTGACAGACGACGAAAAGGTTTTGGTCTTTACTTTGGTCCTTGGGACAGTATTATGTTGCTAGGTAATGTTCCAAGAATGGATTTGTAACAAAGATATAATGACAAGCTCAGTTTCCCTTGCAATAAACTTCAATCCCACCTCAAATGAGTGTTCTCCATTGTACCTAAATGATATTTCCAAGTTCCATGATCAGTTATTGCCCTCATAACTCAGACTGTTGTTTTGTGTTGAAACATCTTCCTGTGCTGTGAACCGATGCCCACTTGGAAATAAATTAAAACTGCTTGAATTCACATCTCACTGGTTGCTCCTAATACCAATAAGCAAAAGGCAAAGAAAGGAAACCTGAGAGTGATAGCGACAAACAAGACATAAAAACATATGAGCAAGTTAAACGGAAAGAGAGTGAAAGAAAATGCTAACTAGTTTATATACATTTCAGGATGCTGTTCAGAAAAGTTTGTTCCACAATACTGTCATCTACTTTCCTAAAATCCTATAAATGTTAGTTAAAACAATTTGACATTGTCCTGGTACATGCGTTAACATATACTCTTGACTACACTTTTCATAACAATTCACAATAAATGGCTTTTGTAACAAAAGTATTAAAAAAACATTTCTCAAAAGTCAATCTTGAGTGTACATGAATTTCAATTATTTTCCATAGTTTAACCCTGAAAAAAATATATAGTATTGTTCTATATTATTGTGGAGACAAACATCTGTTCAATTGACTGGACAATACGGATGAGACATTTTCTATTTTAAATGTGCTGATTCACAAAAAACATCATTTCCATGAACAGTTTCTGTGCTAGCTTTCTTTATTAAGTGCATGACAATGATGCTGATTTCTATCTGAGTATATAGTTTTGCAATCATACACATGATGCATTTAAATTCACATTTCTGCTTTTTATTAATGACCTCAATTCTCACCTTTGCAAATGGAAATTCTTAGTAAAGTTCATTTAGATGTATCAACTGAACACATCATGGTTCATTGCAAGATAGTAAGGCCTACTCTCTCTAAATGCAATCCTTCATACTTCTTCGCAATTTATTCTGAACTATCAAAATGTAATTACATTGCATAAAATTAATTACAGTTTGAAGTTTCAATAGTAACACTTCTGCTCTTCTTCACGACAATTTTTCTGTCCATATTCGTCTTCCATTCCCTTCATTGATGTCCCAGTGTGATGCACCATTGATCCTTTGTGTTGAGTCCGTCTTTAAAGAAAAATCAGCCTCAGGCAGGATATAGGCATTGGTGGCTGATCCTGTCTTTTTGCATATCTCTAGTTTACCTTGAGAAAATGAGAGTAAATCGTATCCTTGAGGTCCATGTGTTGAAGATTCTCCTGCACTAAGTGCAAGGACATTGATCCAGTGACAAAGAGATGACAATATAAGTCAAATCCAGATGGTGCTTCCTTAAGGTGGAAGGCGGAGGTAGTGGTTTCCTATGTGACTGTGGTTATTGTCTTTCTTGGTATTGGATTAGATTACTTACAGTGTGGAAACAGGCCCTTTGGCCCAACAAGTCCACACCGACCCTCTGAAGAGCGACCCACCCAGACCTATTTCCCTCTGACTAATGCACCTAACACTAAGGGCAATTTAGCATGGCCAATTCACCTAACCTGCACATTTTTGGACTATGGGAGGAAACCCACACCGAACATGGGGAAAATGTGCAAACTCCACACAGACAGTTGCCTGAGGTGGGAATTGAACCCAGGTGGTGTGAGGCAGCAGTGCTAACCACTGAGCCACTGTGCCACCCACAGAGTTTACAGATTTTGAAGGGATGATTGAAGAAACACTTTGGAGTTGTTGCAGTGCATTCTAATAGATAGAACACAGTGTAGCTGGAAGGCATTGGTACCGAGAGTGTCTGCTAAGGTGCTGGTCAAGTTGACTGACTTTTTCCTGGAAAGCATTGAGATTCTCAAATGTTCCAGTTGCATTCATCCAGGCAAGCACAGAATACTCTGTTGTACTCCCATCTTGTACCTTAAAGTAGCAAAGAGGTTTTGTGAATTCAGGAGGAGAATCACTCACCACTGAATTCTTAGCCTTTGACCTATTTTAGGAGTGTCCCCTCTCATGTAACTAGACCAGCTGAGTTTCTGATTAATAGCAACCACCAAGACTTTGATAGTGGGAGACTTGGCAATAGTGCTGCCACTGAATGCAAAAACGAGCTATTTAGACTCCTTGTCGAAGATGATCATTGCATGGCACTCGCATGAGACAAATGCTACTTCCCACTTGCCAACCAGAGCTTGTGCCTTTTTAATCTGTGAGGACAGGAAATTCTTCATTATCTGAAGATCTGTGAATGAAACTCCTCTAATCTCTTCTGAACCTAACTGCAAGGAACCTAATTTGACTCCCTTTTCAATTTTTAATTTGCCTGATCTGTTCCAATGAAATCGTAGGTCCCCAACTATCAACTAGGAAGAATTTATAATTGAAGATCCATTTTAATTTCTACTTAACATTACAAACACCAGCTCAGAAACCATCACTTTGTGACATAGAGGGCAAGATTTACTGATGGAGGAACACAGGTGCACAAGCAGAAGTGTTGAATACAAATCCAATTCAGGACTTAGACCACTAGAGGTCAACCCCATTTTCATACCCTGACTGTAGACTTCTAAGGTACAGCTTTCAAAACATTACTGGCCAAGCAACCAAAGATTATCAGTATAGAGGACTACGTATCAGAGGACCTACACCTTGAATAGAGTGGCGAAAACAACTTCTAACATCTGTGTGACCATTTTGCATGACACCAGTATGTTATGGAGCATTCATCCCCCTAGGTAGAAATCTCAGGCAGCTGTAATTGATCTCCGAAGGAGACTTTTGTTGAGACAAGGCAGGCCTCAGGCTTCTCCATTTCCAGCAGCTAAGTTTGAAGGGAAGCACAGATCAATTAGGCACTTCCAAAATATCTCTCACAACACTCTCCTGGTCTGCTCTCCAGTGTTTTAGTCATAGTGCAGAGATATTGTCCCAGGCAATAGGAGATGATGCTCAGAACTGAAAGGAGCTCTGAAACCCTGGAGACTTCCTGCTTCAGTGCATTCATGGGAAGGAGATGGAGTAATTGGCTTTGGCAAAGACCTTATCATACACCTGGCAAATTCTGATTTGAACAGCTAATTGTCTGGGTTAGCAGAGGTCACTTGCTGCAGTCTGGAATTGCACTGAAACTATGAAATATATGGAAGTTAATTTGGTAGTTATATAGTTAACGTAATGGTGTAATGCATGCACAAGATCATATTACAGGGTGCCAGTAACAGATAATGGTAGCATACTGTGATAGGCTAGGTAAATCACTGATAGATGAGCTAATGCTAAAGACGGTGGTGGTGTAATGTGATAGGTTAAGTGTAAAGTAGTGGACCAGTGTGGCAGAAAATGATTAGTTTAGAAAGACAAAGCAGGCTAGTATGATTGGTTATGCTAATGCTATCAGATGAGTGCAGGAACTATAAACTGCAGAGGGTTGAAGGAAGGGGTGGAAAGTTGCGAAGCCATTTTCTGATTGTCACAGCCTTTCTTTGCAAAAAGCTTAACTTCGTGAAGGATTTTCTGCCTCTCCTGATAATTCTCAGAGTATTGGATGATCTTTCCACAACAAAATGTGCAATTTCCAAGCCATAGCAATGTTGATAGGTTCAAGCTGGCATTTATGTAACCTTGTGCTGGGCTCCTGTGTTTGCTGCAATAGGTGGTGATCAATCAGTGATGGACAGAGTAAATGTTTGTGAATGGGGTGCTAATCCAGTGGGCTGCTTTGTCCTGGACAGACATGGGTGTTTTCCTTAGAGTTGTTGGAACTGCACCTATCCAGGTAAGTGGGGAATGTTCCATCACATTCCTGACTTGTGCCTTGTAGTTGGTGGGCATGTTTTGGGGAATCAGGTGGTGAGATACATGCTGCAGGATTCCTAGTAACTATAGTATTTATGTTTCAGATCAATGGTAACATCCCAGAATGTTGATAGTGGAGGATTCAGTGAAGGTAATGCAATTGAATGTCGAGACACAAATAGTTAAATTCTCTCCTATTGGAGATGGTCATTACCTGGCACTTGTGTGGCACAAGTATTACCAGTTGTCAGCCCGAGGCTGAATACTGTCCAGGCAGAAGTGGGTACTGCAGATGCAGGAGATCATAGTCAGTATCGATCTTCCTGCCCCTCAGATGATGCCTGACCTCCTGTGCTTTTCCAGCACCACTCTAATCTTGACTCTGAATATTGTCCAGGTCTTGCTATAGTTCAAGAATTGTGAATGGTGTTGAACATTGTGTAATCATCAGCAAACATTCCCATTTCTGACCTTGTGATGGTCGGAAGGTCATTGATGAAGCTGCTGAAGATGGCTGAGCTTAGGACACTATCCTGAGGAACTCCTGCAGATACATCCCAGACTGAGATGACTGATCACCAATCATAACCATTTTCTTTTGTCCTAGGCATGTCCAACCAGTAGAGCGTTTTTCTTCCTGATTCTCATTGACTCTAGTTTTCCTAGTGCTAGGCCTTCATGCCACACTAGTTGACCATGCAATTTGTGGTCTTAGTGTTGAGGGTGTTCACTTTTACCTCACCCCTGAGTGGCCCTGGCAGAATACAACTGAACGTCAGTAAGCAGGTTCTCACAAAATTCATCTGCTTAAGAGTATTGTTATTATCCCTCTTCCATCACTTGACAGTGAACTGATGGTTGGTAATAGGCTGAGATATGTTTCTCCTGTGTGTACAGGACACATCTGGGAAATTTTCCACATAATCATGTAGATGCCAGTGTTTTAGCTCCTCAATAAACTGCAGATAAAACATTTGGATCTGTACATTCCTGTAGTGTAGGAGTTCTCTTGACTGTCTCATTTCTGTTCCAGTTGAAAAGGAGTACCAGTTGAAACTAGTTACAGGCAATCTTTTTTTAATGAAACACAATTATGGTCATGACACAATCATGGGAAAAGGAATGGCCAGTTGAAGGTAATAAATACGCAGTGTTATGGTGATAGGACAGGGTATTTAGGACCAATTGGCTTGCTCTACAGAGAGCTAGCATGGGACTTGATGGGCCAAGTGGCCGCCTTTAGTGCAGTAAATAGCATATGATAGCATTGAAGAAGAGCATGTTGGCTGGGCTGGACAGTTTCTGTTCTGAAGAGAGATTGGACAGACTCAAGGGTTTTTCTTGCTGCAGAAGGGACTGACAGAAGACATGACTGAAATGTATACAGTTGAGGGGCATCGATATGGTAGACAGGAAGAAACATTACTCCATGACTGAGGGATCAGTGAACGGGTGGCATAGATTTATGGTAAGGGGCAGAAGAATTAAAGGAGATGTGAGGGAAATCCTTTTCACCCAGAGGGTGGTGGGAATCTGGAACTCACTGTTACTAAGGTGGTAGAGGCAGAAACACCTACTATCTTTTAAGAAGCTATGGGCCAAGTGCTGGCATGCATGCAATTGGCTGAAGAGTGCATTTTTCTGTGCTGTAGATCCCTATGACTCGATAAATGACGATAACTCTAATTAAAATATCAAGCCAAAGTTCACTACATTAGGACCAATTAGTAGAATTTGTCCTTAAATGTACTGTCATTCGTCATTCCTGTATGAAATACTTCTCATTTCTTATGAACCAAACTGTGCCTTTCTCTGCTCATTTACAATGTCCAAGGGGCAAATAAAGAAACATCCCATTGTATTCTGGTTTGTTGGAAGATAGTTTGAGATTAAGCTTGTAACAAACAATTTATTTACTTTAAATTGCGTAATGAACAGCACTGAGTACAGACAATATATTTTCAAAAACGACAAAGACTATTAATTCTCTCAAAATGCAAAGAACAACAAAACTACCTGTTGTATCCTAACTCTCAGTACCATGTACTCTTGAAACATGCCATTCACATCTTGTATACCATCGGGTATTAAGTATCATGATCAGCTTTCTATCTGTGATAGTCTCGGTCTGACTGTTGTGTTTAAACAAATGCAGTACCTCCCAAGATGTCACTCCTATTCCTTTGATCTAGTAACTGCAAAACTTTATTTCTCATCATTCTTTCTTTGATTTCAGACATTTTTCAAGATTCAAAATAATATTTGTCTGGACCATTATATCTGCCAAATAAACATATTCAGTTAACAGTCTCATAAAATTTTCATAAATCAACGATTAAGCTGATCCATTGATAAATTGCAAAGACTGTAAAAACAAGGACAAGAGATAATTGCAAGAAAAATCCATTAGTCGACAATGATAAAAATGAGTTTACAACTGCTTAATTTGGCCTACCAATCCTGTAAGCATTCAGTATGCTGCTCCCTTATATTCTATGTTAGGATGCTAGACCAGAATCAATCATTAAAGAAACTATATTTGGCAACTTAGAAAAGTTCAAAGTAATCAGAAAAAGTCAGCATGGTTTTGTGACAGAGACGATATGGAGGAGTCGATGTTGGACTGAGGTGGGCAAAGTTAAAAATCACACACACCGAGTTATTGTCCAACAGGTTTATTTGGAAGCACTGGCTCATGGAATGCTGCTCCTTCATCAGGTAGTTGTGAACCAGGACCATAAGATTGTTTGTTCAATATATCATTTCCACTGCATGACACTGTGATCTTTTGCTATAAATTCTGTATCTTATGATCCTGTTTAGTGCCTCCAAATTAACCTGTTGGACTATAACCTGGTGTTGTTGGATTTTTAACTTTGTGACAGAGAAATTAAGTAATTGCTTTCAGAAATAACATGTGGTCTGGATAAGGAGGGGTTGTAGATGTGCTGTGGATTTCCAGCAGGCATTTGACAAGGTATCACATCAAAGGTTGTTGTGTAAAGTAGAAACACGTGGCATTTGGATTTATACATTTGCATTGATGGAAGATTAGCTGGCTGGCACAAAACTGAGATCTTTATCTGATTGGCAGGATGTGACGAATGGAGTCCCACTGAGGTTTGTGTTGGGGATACAGCTTTTTTCCAGTTTACATCAACAACTTTGAGATTAGAAAGGCAGGACAGTTGCATTTGCAGATGACATAACACAGGTCAGAAAGTATGTTGTGAAGAGGGCATAATGAGGTTCCAGACCAGTATAGATAGACTGAGTGAGTGGGCAAACATCTGACAGTTTGAGTAAAAGGTGGAAAAATATGGAATTGGTCACTTTTATTGGAAGAATAAAACAAAACCTTATTGGAGAACAACTGCAGAATTCTAAAAGATGCGGAGGCATCAAAGTTTTCTATTGCGTGAGTCAGAAAAAGTTTGCATACAGATACAGCAAATACTTTTATAAATTAATGGAATGATATCCTTTATTATAAGAAAAAAATTAACACAAATGTGAAAATATTATGCCTCAGTCTTACAGGGCATTGGTAGGGGTTCAATTTGTTCAGTTGGCTGAATGGCTGGTCTGCAATGCAGAGTGATGCTAACAGTGGGGGTTCTGTTCCCACCCCAGCTGAAATTACCATGGAGGACTCTCCTCCTTATCCTCTCTCATATCTGAGGCATGGTGACCCTGTCATAGAGGTGTATAGCATGAAAATAGGCCCTTCAGTCCAAATCATCCATGCCCATCTTTCTATAATGAGAGAGCAGCCCTATAGTGACCTTTTTAACTAGGGCATTGGGGATTAGATGTCTCAAATTCTATGTGCAGTTTTTATTTCTAAAGGAAAGGTGTTAATGTATTGAAGGCAATACAAAGCAGACTGTCTTATGAGGAAAAATTGGAAATACTGGGCTTGTTTACAATGGAGTTTAGCAGAGTGAAGGGTGGCTTGACTGAAGTGTATAATATCCTGATCAGGTCAATGTGGAAAGGACAGTTGCTCTTGTGGGTGCATCCAGAGCTAGGGGACACTGTTTTCAAATTAGGGGATCTCCACTTCAGGACAGAAGAGGAGAATTTTTTTAATGTCTTTGGGTTGAGCAACTTTGTAACACTGTCTTAGGAAGACAGAGACAGATGTTTATCAGTAAGGGAATCAGAGTATTGGAGAAGATGAAAAAATGGAATTTGAAACACAAACTGAACAGTCACAATCTTACAGAATAGAACAACAGGCTGGAAGAGTCGCATGACATTCTTCTGCTCCTAATTCATGTGTTCACACCATCTTGTGAAGATGAACCACTTGTGAAAAGGTGATAAGAAGGTACATTGGTGATCACCTGAGAAGAGATAATCCTTTTCCTCTGGGTACCCTTCCATATTGTGGTAGGAGCTCTCCACCGTGCTGTCTGTCTCTCAGGTACAGATCTAAGGGTGGCTAGACCCTGATAAAAAATGAGAGAACACTTTCCCACCTGAGCATTTGTGGTATCTGACATGGAACAGGTATTAGATACATTGCTGTGGCCAGGGTTATATGCTAGAATTGCTCTGATTTAATTACCTTCCATAATGACCTGACCTGTGACAATGGTACAGAAATTCTATTATTCAGTAAAACATAAACCATGTATCTAGGATCCATCTGAAGAAGATATTATTAGAGCTACTTTATACCTGTAGAATTTATTCACCTCTACAAACTATTAAGGAAATAGGAAAGCTAATATCACTTATTTTGATAATTTTGGTCACAGAAAAAGCTTCCACATGAAAATTCTATTAATATTTCATACCTTCACAGTTGGAGAAAAATGACAATCCAAAACTCTTAAGAAATATGGAATTTTAAAAAAATATTAAGTCCCCTTATGCATTTTCAAACATAAAGATTTCCAGTGCAAAGATCTAAATGCAATCAACAAATAATTTAACTTCAAAGCATTAACTGCCAGCTACATTAAACTAAGTGCCTTTGCTTATAACATGCTTACCATGAATAAGAAGCTATGAAATAATCTATATGAGCGTGTGGTGAACTTCATAAATAAAAAGAGATGGAAGTAGACACAGGTAAGTGATTCAGAAATGGTATGGGTCAGTGATAATGGACTGCAAGAACCCAGGCACAGTGTTTCAGGCACTTAGCATTGGACCAGAATCACTTCTCAGAACAAACTGAAAGCCTGCAGTGCTATTGTGAAAATCAGAAGACCTCGTCTATTAGAAGCAAATTTTACTGTTTCCAAGATTATTGAAACGTACTAAAGCGGCATTTGTAGTCATTACTGTACAATACAAACTATTACATCTGCTGTGCTAACCATGCTCAGAGTTGAACAAGCTACAGCATATTGGGATCACATTGAATGAAATGGAAATATTTGCAAAATCTTTGGCATTCCAGTTTTAAAGAAGAAAGGAGAGACAGCTTGAAAATGGAGAATTGTGATGACAGTACTTGAAAAGTATTAGAAGTTGCAATTATTTTTTTGTGATGGTGAACAGATTGTTTCATACATATAGTGAACAGTATTAATACTTTTCAACTTCGTAAGTCCATCTCCAGAGAGTTATAGCGATGTACATCATGAAAACAGACCCCTCAGTCCAACTCATTCATGCTGATCAGATATCCTAGATAAATTTAGTCCCGTATGCCAGCATTTGGCCCATATCCCCTTAAACCCTTCCTATTCATAAAATCATTCAGATGTCTTTTAAATGTTGTAAGTATACCAGCCTCCACCACTTCCTATGGCAGCTCATTCCACCATTTGCATGAAAACGTTGCTCCTTAGGTCCCTTTTAAATTTTACCCCTCTCACATTAATCCTATGCCCTCTAGTTTTGGACTCCCCCATCCCAGGGAAAAGACCTTGTCTGTTTACCCTATTCATGCACCATTTGATTTTTATAAACCTCTAAAAGGTTTAGGGAAAATAGCCCCAGCCTATTCAGCCCCTACCTATAAGCTCAAACCCTCTTTACAACCTTTCTTAAATAGTAGCACAATGTTAGCCAACCTCCAGTCTTCCAACACTTCACTTGTGGCTGTCAATAATACAACTATCTCAGCAAGGGACCCTGCAATCACTTCCCTAGCTTCCCACAGAGTTCTAGGGTACACCTGATCAGGTCCTGGGGAGTAATCGACTTTTATACCTTTTAAGCCATCCAATTCCAATACTTTGAAGCAACTATGATGATTTAATTTGCTTGTTCTCTCTGAGGTTTTACAAGTACTTAGCAGTTCCCATCTGCATTAGTATTCATGCCAACAAAAATAGCAGCTCTCATATCAGCAGTTGTAACAATTTTTTTTATTCATTCAGGAGAATACTAGCTGGAATACCAATTATTGCCCTTGAAAATATGGTGATGAACTGCCTTTTTAAACTGTTGCAGCCCATCTGGTATACCGACAATGCTGCTGCAGAGGGTGCGTCAGAACTTTGATCCAGTGACACTGAAGGAACAGCATTATATTTACAAGTTAGGATGGGGTGGGGAGGGAGGGTGAGAGGGTTAGGGGTCAGGTGTAGGGGAACTTACAGATGGTGGTGTTCTCACGTACCTGCTGCCCTTGCTTTTCAAGATGGTAGTGGTCGTGGGTTTAGAAGGTGCTACCTAAGGAGCGATGGCAAACTTCTACAGTACATCTTATAATTGGTACATACTGCTGCTGTTGAGTTTTGGTGGCAGAGGGTTTGAATGTTTGTCAATGATGTGCCAGTCAAGCAGGCTGCTTTGACCTTGGTTGTGTCAAGTTTCTTGAGTGTTAGAGCTGCACCCATCCCAGCAGGTGGGGAGTATTCCATCACATTCCTGACTTGTGCCCTGTAAACTGGCTTTGGGGAGTCAGGAGGGGAGTTACCCACTGCAGGATTCCCAGCCTCCAACCTTCTCTTGTAACCACAGAATTTTGGTGACTAGTCCCATTCAGTTTCCAGACAATGCTAACCCCAAGTTGTTGATAATGAGGGATTCAGCAATGGCAATGCCACTAAATGTTGAAGTTGGTCATTGCCTCACAGTTGTGCAGTGTGAATGTTACTTGTCATTTGTTAGCCCAAGCATGCATATTTTCCAGGTCTTGCTGTAGCTCAACACTGACTGCTTTGGTATCTAAGGAGTCACAAATGGTGGAGAAAGTTGTGCTATTATCAGCAAATGTCTCCATTCCTGACCTTTTGAAGGAACTCTTGTAGTGACCGAGATGTCTGACCTCCAGCAATCACAACCACTTTCTTTGTGCTGGATATGACTCCATCCAGTGGGGAACTTTCTCCAAGTTCCTACTGATTCCAGCTTTGCTGGAGCTGCTTGATACTGCCTTGGTGTCAAGGTTCCGCTCATTGATTCAGACTTGAATCAGGCTGTGATGAGGTCAGAAGCTGAGTGGCCCTTGCAGGTCCTAAGCTAGGCATTAGTGAACAGGTTAATGCTAAGCAAGTGCTGCTTGATGGCACTATTGATGACCACTTTCCTGTTGACTGAGAGCAGATTGATGAGGTGGTAACTGGCTAGGTTGGATTTCTCCTGCCTTTTGTGTAGAGGACATACCTAGGCACTTTTCCACAATGCCGATAGATGCCACTGTTTTATCCATACTGGAGCAACTCAGCTGGGGTCACGACTAGTTCTGGAGCCAGGTCTCAGTATCACTGCAAGAATATTTTTCTAGCCTCTGACATTCTCTTGTTACCACTGAAGTTTGGTGACCAACTCCATTCAGTTTCCAGTTAATGGTAATCCCAGGTTTGTAGCTTTGCAGAATCCAATGCCTTTAGCTGATTTGTGATATCATGTGAAGGGAATTGAATTGGCTGAAGACTTGCATCTGTGATGCTGGGGGCTTTGGGAGGAGGGCAACGTGAATTGTTTACTTGACACTGATGCTTGAAGGTTGTTGCAAATGTTTCAACATTATTAATTGTGGGTCTCACATAATTGAGGTTGCAGATAATTTTGGAGCATCCTCCTCCACTAAGATCCTTAATTGTTCACCACCATTCATGACTGGATGCAGAAAGACTGTAGAGATTAAATCCGATCTGTTAGTTGTGGAATTGCTTAGCTCTGTCTATCACTTGCTGCATATTCTGTTTGATACACAATGAATCTTGCCCTGTGGCTTCACCAGGCTAACACTTTATTTTTAGGACCATTCATGTGTTTCCAGGCATGATCTTCAGCACTCATCAGTGAACTAGGGTTTATCTCTCCATTCCAGATTGTTGTGAATATCTACTCACAATTTGTATCCACATAACTTGAATAGAAATATAAATTATTCATATGGATTACAGAATCAAAGAGTTATGTTGAAGGTAAAACATAAGTAGTTTTAACTTCTGTTTGGGAACGTTCAAATGCATGCGGTGTTGTCATGGAAATGGACTGTCGATGATGTTTAATTTATCTGGGTATTTCAAATTGAAGACACCTGCAGATTTGATTTGGTACAGATTGCAGCTCATTGAATTGGGAGAACCAAAGGAAAGTAGCATTAGTCAGGTCTGTATTTACACAGAGAAAATAGTACCTTCACTGTTCACTGTGTAGAATATGAAAGATTGTTTGTGATAAGTTTGGAATTTAAGAGGAGACAAGGAGCTGGAAGATTTTCCTAGCTTTAAGTTAGAAGAAAAAATCTACAGTGGTCCTGTTGGAATGTTGGAAAGCATTTAGCAAAGTAAGTTTGGAAGGCTTCTCCCAACCAGGACAGTAGCCGAGGAACTGACGGCCATGAGATATTTAAAGGAGAGGTTGCTGTACCACATAGCCAGCAACTAATGAAAATATCTCCACAAATCTGTGGTGTGAGAAAGCCAGAAGACCGAGGAGAATTTAAGAACATTCCTGAGAGCCCTTGCATGTCTTTGGGTTGGTTCCAGAAGAAGTGAATGAATCTTGAAGATTATAATAACATGTAAGTGAAGTACTGGAGGGTTGGCTGCTTTGTCAAAAAGGGCAGAATCTTACAGGGATCTGAACAACTTAGGCAATGGCCTGAAATCTGGGATAATCCAGGTGAGAAGTCCAGCGAGGCCATTCTTGACATAGGAAGCAACTAGCTGCATTTTCCAACAGAGTTCTAAACACTGAGGTGAGATTCTTGCTCAGCAAGTTGCCTATTAAAGGGGCTTTTTGCTTAGTGTCAGCCTCATTAACTGTAGATCTCAGTTTTGTTAATATGCAGCTACTCTCCTATCATTCACTGTGAGGAAGCGAGACACTGAGAATTGTCAACATGAAAGGCTGTGCTGTACCTGGTGACTCCAGCATCACCCCTTTGACCTTCAGCCCTCTATCTTGGCACTTGGCACTAATATCTCAGGCCACGTTTCACCAGCCTCCTGCATCCCATATCCATAAATGTTGGCATTGGGCACTTGCCAACATATCTGCATCATGGTACATCTCCAATCCACATGGACCAGCCTGCTGCACTGTCATGCTGCACGTCAGGCCATATTGACAACTATCACTGCAATGCTGCTGCAAGGACATGGTGCATGTTGGGAGAAGCACTCAGCTCAAAGACTGAAATCTCACGGTTGCTCGCTTGGCTGTCTTGGTTCTCACTCAACCTGTGGCTACCTGGATATTCACAGCATTCCCTTTCTTGCCTTTATTGTGCATTGTCTTCTCAGCTAGAGCTACCAGGTTCACAGTCCTTCTGTTTCACCGTGCTGTTTAGTGCAAAGCCTGGAAGCTTATCACGGTTGTCAGTAGTCCTCAAAGGAGACACTATTTGTTCCAGGTTGGGTCCTGGTTCAATAAGTCAAGGACACTCTCCGATTCAGTCCAGGGATTTAGATAGAATAATTTGGCCACTCGTGATGGTCAGGCTCAGGATCCTTTCCTCACAGGGGGTGAGGAGCTGAATGCCATGCACCCAACCACCCATCTTGGCTCTTTTTGCCCTATTGTGGGCTGCTTCCCTGGAAATTAGAGAAGTGGTGGTATTAAGGGTGATGAAAGTGGGACCCACAGCTGTGAATGCTGATGCAAGTGGGGGCTAGCTGGTGAGGTGTCCCACACAAAGGAATCGGCAGCACAGGTGCCAAACAAGGTTAGCAGTGTGGGGAGTGGCGTTGAGAGCAAATGAGGAAGCATGTTATATATGACAGGGAGAAAGATGGAGCATGAGCCTGGGTATGTTCTTTGCCATTGCCTTACAAAACTGACAGCAATTTCAGCAGTTTCTATGCATACACTTAAACACAGCAATCCAGAAGTTGCAGCCAGTGATTCTGTGTGCTTCCATACGGTGTGCTGTTGAAGAGTGCATAGATGGTAATCCATTGAAATCCCTGAACCAACAAGAAATTGCCCTTTTACACTATGATATTGCTGTCAAAAAAGATTTGCTTTGACAAAGAGATGCAATTCATTTTTAAACAATTTCTAAATCCAAACTAATTCTGAGTGACCTCTCTGGCCTTGGAAAACTAATGTTGTGTTTGTGTAATATTAAAGTTTTTGACTCTGGATAAAAATCCAGTGTTCTTATATAAAAATATTACTTGATACTTCAACTTCTAATGAGTATATCCCAATCTATATTTTGCTATCATTCACTGTTTATAAATTTTACAATCAATGCATTTTACTTCTTGCTTGTTGTCTATGAGTGATAAGCTACTTAGCCTAATTATGCCATTATTATTTTTGAATGCCTGGAGATCCTCTTAACTTGATGCCAGAATCAAATTAACCCCATGCAAGGTGAAATCCACACCACCGAGATCTCTAATTCTCTATGGGTCAGAGGAGAACACTGTTGTTCCACAGCTGACCACAAACTTGGGCTATTGTAAACTAGAGCACGAGAGAGAAAGCATTTTGATTGTAATCTTACAATAGTCCTGTAATTAAGTATAGTTTTCTTGTTATCAATACCGATCCACTTTTGATTCATGTAGTACATTACACTGGTCTCAGTTCAGCAATTGTACTAATCTATCATTAATGCCAAAAATACTTTTGTATACTGTTCCAGAAGTCTCCAGTGCTGTGTGACAGCAAAGGATACAGCCAAAGCTCCAATACATTTCTATCGTTTATGCTTCTAGCCAAACCTTGCAGATGAATTCCCCTGGGATTCATTTAATATCAGAGTTTATTAATCAGTCTAAAAGTGAATGCAAAACCAATGGAAATGAGTAACAAAGAACATCAAACTAAAGATGGTTTAGAACCAATGCAAGAGTATATTCTTTGTACTAAAAGCTTTTAAAATATCTCCAACACTCTTCCACCTCAGTAATGTTGGTGGCTGAGGTAGTTGCTCTTACATTTTTGCTTAGAAAACAAGGCACCGGGCATATCAACTGTCCCCAACACAGGAAGATTGAGTGAGATTATGTTAACTATTATGTCTGAAATAACATCACCTATGAGAAAAGCACAAAACGCCTGTGCCCTATTTTCATAAAACATATTGTTCTTCTTCTTGACCTTGATACCCTCCTTATGAGCATCAAAAGCAAAAACTGAGTGAAACTTTATGCTTAGAATTTTCATATTTCCTGTGCTTCAATCTCAAGAATAAGCACAATTCCTTGGGGGAAATTAGTGCTCTTATACAATTAAAATCATTTTACTTAGCGATTGAATGGATTTAATTGGCAATGTGACTTATCAGCTATAGAGTTTTACACAATGTTGACCTTAAATACTACACCAGTCAAGACCAATGAGGAGCACCAAAACATAGCATTGTGATTCCTTTTCAAAATGGAGGCATCTGTTCAAGGGAATATACTTCAGTATGGAAGGGTGGAAGGAAGGAAATGGAAAAAGCACACAGACTAATCAATAGAAAATGATGAAGTAGACATTTAAAGTAGGGAAAAGAAAAAGAATTGGACCTGCACCTCTATTTTACGACCTTCTACGATTGTTCCATTTAATTTCTCCCGTGCCCTGTCCGCGTCAGCACTGGTTTCAAAAGTTACGAAACCAAATCCCTGCATGCAGGTAAGAGAAAAGGAAAAGAGAGACATGCATATGATTATACAGGGAATAAGACAGTCTTCTGAAATGTTTCAGTATACCAGCTGGAACATCAAGGTAGCAAAGTCATTCTACGAGGCCACAGAGCAAATAGACCCAAGAATGTGAAATGGAAAGTATGCTGAGAGGAAAAGATATTGTTGCTATTGAAAACACATAAGTAGATTATTTACATTTCTGTTATGATAATGGGATAGCTAACTCGGACCCTGAATAGCTTGCTCGGATCCTGAATCTTGAAAGTCTACCACCAATAAAATTGGATAAACAAAGTGGTCCATCTCCAGCTAAGTAAAGTAGGGAGCATTGGCAACTAGAAGGGACTAACCTCGGTGAGACCACTTTAATTTCTTAAAGTTCAAGCTATTCCCAGTGAGGTTCCTTTTTACTCTGTTTTTGGAACAAAAAGCTAGTATGATAAATTGTAAATGTAGGAAAATAATTTACAGATTTTTGTTTTGTGCTAATATACAATGACATTAGGTTTTGGATATTTGATGGAAGGAGGACAAACACAATGCTCCTTGATCTGATAGTTCCTGATACCAGCTCCTTTCCTTTAATTGTGACTTTATAAAATTAGGCAAAATGTATCAACAACCCTGCAAGTTAGTTCGTCCTGAATAATCATACTGATGCTGGCCTTTTATTTTGCAGTGAACATAATAAAAGGTCGTTAGATGTCGAAAGGTCTTAACAAAGAATAGTTGTAACATGTTTTATAGTTTTTAATCCACGCTACATCATATATGACAATAGCCATGGTCAAACATAAACCCAAAATGTTAGATTTTGATTTATCTTGTAGTGGTTGTACTAGATGTAAACAGGAATGCTACTTGCCTCCCATTCTTTAATGCACATTCAACAACCCTAGTGCAGCAAGTAATTTTAACTTTATGCATGAGCTAAAGGAAAGTTCTGAGAGATGACAGTCTAGCAGATAATGCCTCAAACAGTGTGTAAAGCCTACCTGCTGGTCTTGTGTGTGCAGCTGTACAGTGTCATGTGATTTTTGACAAAAATATAGAGCTTTAGTTTCAACACAAACAATTGTGGTATCACTCGTGTCATAATCTTGTTGAAAACTGACAGCTGCTGACAAATCTCCACAGTTGTTGGGAGTCTGGCATTGAAGTGGATATTATTATTGAGACCACTAGTCTGTGTGGATCTAGACATAAATTATGTGCAGTCAGCTAAACACAACTACAATATTGGATGACTAGAGTAGATATTGGCTTTTCAGTTCTCAAAGAATTCCAACAGTGAAAAGGAAATCCATGTATTCTTGAGGAGTCTCACTTTATGCCAGCATCTTTCCACACCTTCCCCTCTCCCCCCTCCCCCACCCCACCCCACCCCGCTCCCGCTCCCCAGTTCAGAGCTGGATCTGCAACATGTTGGAGTCAGGGTGAGGTTTCGTAGGGAGTGCTTCCCAAACATATTCCTGTTTGGAGGTTTGGAAACTGTGGTGATGCCTTGGGCGAGGGCAGTAGCGCGAGAGCGAGGGGAGTATGGGTGAGAGAGAACAGGAGCCCGTTGCAGACGGACTGACATCTCGCCAACTCACAGCCTTTCCCATCCCCGTGGGGAAGGCCTGCCTTAAGAGATATGGTTCATATGGTCAATGTGTAGATGGAAGCAAGGGGTTGGCACGATTAGTCACACCCGCCACTGCTGCACTCTGCTCTCAGGATAGCCTACTGACACACTGTGGGCAGACCAGGAGTGGGCCTAGCCCCCCACAATCCCCCAACCCCTCCGAAACATCCCCTCCCCCACCCCAGCACTGCCACTTGCTTTTCCTAGTGTAGGTCAAATATGATTACCTACTGAATGGTTATAACAGGGAAAAGTTTGAAAACTGTAGAGTAGAGAAAGGTTGCGAAGATGACAATCATTTTCAATAGAGTTATTGATTGGTCTCCTTATCTTTAAGGTATTATGCCATTTGGCCATCCCACCTGACTGATTTGGTTACTACTAACATTTCATCTATATAATTAGCTACCTTATGTTTACTGGCATCACCAAGAAAAGGGATGATATGGTTTGTTATTATCTGTGTCAAGTCTGTGCTGAAGGCAGGAAACAGGATGTTGCCAAATACGTTGACAAAGACTCTGTGAAGTCAATACAATACAAAGACAAATGAACTTGGAACTGGCGTCTAATTGGAAAGTAAAATATTTAGTTCAGGACATGACCTCTCGTCTTCTGGATGTTTTGATGTTTTAAAAGATCCTAAAAATGGGAAGGGCTGATGTTTTCACTTGGCATTCCAAATAGGGAGAATTGCTTCATTTTCAGTGATTAAAACATTCATCCTGTATTACTGCAAATTACTGTTGATACAGTAGTTTGTGATGGCTGAACCACTGAACATGAAGTGACTTTTATTTCCTGTAGCTTTCATGAGTTTCCATTTATCGATAGAACAGGTAACAGTTGGTAGTTATTAAGGCAGGAGTTAGAACCCTTACTCTGGGATCACAACTTGCTGCTTTTCAAATATTCAAGGACATTTCCTCTGACGAGTGCTGTTGAAAATAATGGATTGGAATCAGGACTATAAAGAAGTTCAAGCAGATCATGGCATTTGTGCCATTGAGCCTGTAGAGTCTTTTGGGTATTTTAAAAACAAATGATCAGAGTTGGATGATTGCTACACATCAATAGAACACAGCTTATAGAATAGTGAAATGAGAAAATATGATGGAACAATTCAGCATTATCCACAGATGTGGGTCAAGTAATGCTGATGTTTGGACAGGAATTGTTCTGCCATCTGTACTAAGGATTGAGACTCAACGATAGCACTTTCTTTCATAGAGAAGGAGCTATTCAGCTTGATCCACTTAACAAATGGAATTATCTGATAAAATGTATTATACACTCGTGCACCTGATTACAAACTTGCCTGATCATTATTTTTGGGGGGGTTTTGGCTCATAAAGCTGTAACATCAACATTATATAAATTTGACATGTCAGGATTTTTAATTTGGTAATTATAGCAACAGTATCCTGCATGCCATTCCTTACAGAGTAAGAAGACCTGTTTGCTATTACTCATATAACATGAGAGATCAGATGACATCTTTCGACATCAGTAGAATTTCTGCACATGTGAAAACAATCAGTCCAATGAATTGAAATGTAGTAGACAAATTATGACTTCTAGTAGCCAAGAGCTACTGTACATTTTCAAGTCTCAAGGTGATTCCAAGTCTTATGACAGACAAAAAAATACACAGAACATTTTATAGGACTTACATCGATAGGGAGAAGAGAATACAAATAGCACCTTAAATTTTCCTGAAATTAGGTTTAGCTAATATCTTTCAATCATTCATTCCACAAATTATAACATTTGCATCTTATGAGATTAAAGGGGTCTGTATTCTTTTGCAAAATAAATTGCTTAAACAACTTTAACCCTTCAAATACTGGGGCAACCTTTTTACCACATTTCAAACCTTTTTTTACTTTGAAAATACATCTAGATCTACATCTCATCTTTTACAATGTTAATTTAGTTATTCAGCTTTAAACCTTAAATGTCTGATTATCATCTTCTGGTGCAAAGTGGCATGGCTTGCTGCTTTTGCACCAATGTGAAAAGTAAGAGTTTACAGAGGAATTATTTTTCCCCAGAAAGATATTTTGATGTCACTTAGTTCAATATGAAAATGAAAATTAAATTTTGTATCAAAGTTATTAAATGTTTAAAAGAAAAATTATAAAAATGATAAATATTTCAAGGAATTGCAAATGATTTAGCAGATTTTTTAAAAAACTCAAACTAATTTTCTTTCTGCAGGGAAGGGAAATGTAGTGGTAGATCTGTGGAAGTGTTAACATTATACAGGGAAATTGGTGGTCTATAGGAGGATTGTAACAGTGCATCCACAAAGCTATATCTAAAAATATCAATTGATCACATTTTAAACCCCTGTTTTCTGTCCATCTTGCTGTCCTTACAAGTTTGTACAACTGCTACATTGAATGTTCAAAACATTAGTTGTGCAACAAGTAGGATGCAAAATAACAGTACCTTATTTAGCTACAGGTTACATACCTCCTGTATTTTGAAACTATTCTGAAGAAGTTGTCTTTAAACATTGGTGTTAAAACAAACACTTCAGCATGTCAGCTAAAGTGGTTGCTTTCAAATACTGTGGAAGGATATCCGCAGCAGACGCAAAGTCACCTTATGCTCATCTAAGATACATTAACGACATGCTGTCATTTATTCCAAATTACTCTGTCTTAGAATAGATGTGGGTTGATAAAGAACATATGGATCTTTTTAAGCATATGGGAAAGTGACACTCAGCGAACAAAACTACCATATTTTCAATTCTTCACTAGATAACATAATGCACCATGATTAGCAGAAGATATAGCCGACATTTACAAATGTTCAGATTGATTTTGGAATATCTATAAAATAATTTATAGTTAATTGTGATCAATTAGCACAACATTGATGCAACTATAAATTGAGGGTATTTTTAATTAAAGTTGTCATTTACCAGTCATTATCTCAAGTCTAGCATTTGAATGGCTAAAAGTTGTTCAATCACATGGCACAGCCTTTATTTCCTCTTCACAAAATGGACTGGCTCTGAAGTGTACAGATGCTTGGGCTTTATTATACATGCCTCATTGTTAAAATTGAAAGTTGGTTCCTCAGATATTTGGCAATATTGTTTTAGAACTGATAACAACACAATGAAAAAATTAAGACATACATGGAGGGACATTTGGCAAGAGTCCTGTCCTGCTGGTCGAAGGATTTCACGGTAATGATGTCGTGAAAATGTCAAAATATTGGCAATAACAATTGTTGTAGAGAAAGGAATGTATTAGAAGTTAGTTGTAGATATATACTTATAACTGAAGAAGTTATAGTAGTATTGCAATAGTGGTAATGTAGAAATATTATTTGGATAAATAATCTAATGTTGTGGAGATAACAGCCATAACAGTCATTGTTTCCAGTACGCAGACCACAAAATTCAACTTTCTGATCCCAGAGAAAGAATAAGCCAGTGACTAGGATTTGGAAAATTGGATTTAGCAGTGAAAATACTAATAGTTACTGTTTTTCTGGAATTAATAATAAACAGTGCTAATATAGAAATGTTTAACCTCAAACAGGCGTTTTCCTTATAATGCTGTACCCCTCTCCAACAGTGAGGTGGCAACTGGATGGTAGATCAATAGCACTTATTTTCTTATGCTCCAGCCTCTCCATTTCTCTTGTCCCTACTACTGGTGTTAGTCTGAAGTTAGTCTAATGATCATGCAAACACCATGTCCAGCTCCCGCCTGCAAGAATGTTTTGCACTTTTAATCCTCTAAAACTACTCTTTTGCATATTAACCCAGAAAACCTTCTGTTTCAAATGCTGACCTGTTAAACCTACCATTTCACACACTAATCTTTTAAACCTGTTGTTTAATGCATTAATCCTCTAACCCGCTGTTTCACTCATTAATCCTCTAACCCTGCTGCTTCACACATTAATCGTCTAATCCTGCTTTTTCACACATTATCTCTTTTAAACTTGCTGTTTCACCCCACAACTCTTTCAGGACAACAGACCACTCTTTAGTCTCTGAAAAGTATTCAAATATTAAGATATTAAATTCTCTGAAATCAGTCTATAGAATACTTAATTAGAATATTATCACACTCATTTTGTGCCTTAGGGTTAGGCATTTTCCACATGTCTCAATTTTATTAACATGACTGATAAATGTGATATCACAAAACCACCGAAAACTGCCTTTCCAAGAAACAATAAGAGTACCCATCAATAGCACAAACTGAAAACTGATGCTCAGTCTAATCTTCACTATTTTCAATTTCTTTTCCACATGGACCAGTTCCTGACATAATCTGCACCCTTGTTAAAGGCAAATACCTGAGAGCAAATGTAATGCTATATTTGTTTTACATGAGTCCTGGTAAACTAGCTGCCCCGAAATCTGATTGTGCAATTGAGCTGTTAGTATCAGTACACAGCCATTCACCTGGAGTGCCTCAGCAATTCTGTGATTTCAGCTCTAAACATTGATTGAGTTTCTTTTCACCATCCAATTCAGTCACTCATAGAAATCAGCTTTCACATCAGAATTTATTACTAAAATATTCAGCAGATTGTAATAATGGAGCACAGAATTCATTGACAAATTTAAAGTTGTGTGTACCTCTGTGTATTGCTATTTGAGGCCATTGGTTAATCTAGCTCATCATGATGCTTGGGGAATTTGTGATTATTCTGAACTGAAAATTTACTGAAGCCACATAAGTATGTATCTGTTTCTAATCGAGAAAACTGTTCAGCATTAAGAATGTGCTTCATACAATAACCTATGAGTTGTGTCTAATAACCCTACTTAGTACATTAACATACCACATAAAATATCCACAATATCTCTGTTAAATCTACCGAAATACTATTTTAAAAGATAAAGCAAACAGGTTTAGAATGTCTTGCTTACCTTAGATCCCCGCTCATTAAAAATTATTTCAACGTCTAAAATTTTTCCAAATTGCTGAAAAAGAAACAAGAGAGACATTCGTTAGAATTATTATACTTAGATTAACCACATATAGACTTCAGAAACAATCTGAAAGCTGAAAGCTCTCTTGCCTCCTTACAAAGATATAGATATTTGTGATGCAGAACTTAGAACTGTTGGAAGGAATTGGAACACAACTGCATTTGCAATGAAGGTTTCCTCTTCCAAATTTAGTTACAGCACACAGTATTCAGTTAATTCTTCTTCATACAAGGATTATCTCTGTGACACAAATGTAACTTTCTCACAGAAGGTGCTGTGCAATTTGGCTAGTCGTAAATTTATCCCTAATAAAATGACATGAAATTATGTTTGAATTTTCAGGTTAAAACCATTGAAGCAAACACCACAAACAGATATAAAATGCAACCTTCAGCTTTGATGATCATTTTTGATTTTATTGGCCCCAACATTCTGATGGACAGTCGTTATTCAAGTGGAGATAGGAGTTACACTTCGGGACGATGTGGAACCCCCATTGCAGCAGACTCCAAAACAATTACTTGGGAAATCATTGGGCAATTCCACCAGACCTGGAACCCTCAAAGTCTCCATTTAAGTTAGAGAATTCAGGATTTCAGATCAAGTTAGGTCAATGTTTACTCGGGAAAAGCTAGATTATCAAATACCTCGTGTAACTATTCAACCAATACCATACTTAACTTTTACAGCCCCAGCTAAACCTCGTCCAGACTATTTACAGCCTCAGACCATGATCTGACATCACCAGTACCTGACATCTCTTCTATCGCTCCAGACCCACTTTCACCCCCTCTGGACTCTGCCCCTGCTCTCAGAAGGTAACCACCACTTCATTTGTTCTAGATACATACTCTATCTTCCTCCTGCTCTGATGCCCCTTTACCCACTACATACCTCTCTTCTCCCTCTCTCCTCCCATGGGTCCAGGCCGCCTTCCCCCTAGGATCCACCTCCCCATCAAACTCCAAAGAAAAAATGTGAATCTCTCTCCTTTTGTAAAATAGGAGGGATGGAGTGGTAATCTGCACTAGTTTGTTGGTCCTCATAAAATTTGGCCCGTTGTTAAGAATGCGAATCTACGTTTATGCCCTTACACCAAAGTAACAGTGAGGATTATTACACGAGATTTTTATTTGCACCAGAATTAAGAAGTTTAAATCCATGAAGTGAATATGTTCAAATATTTGCCTGGCTGTACACATTGTTTAAACTTGAGGAAGCACCAGAACATCACTGAAATTACTCACCCGATTGAAAAACAAATCACTAAAAGGTTCAGAGGAATATTTATTGCCCTAATTCACTGGCTTGTGGCCAAAAAATATTGAGCGATATTCAATCACCTTCAAAGAAGGAAAATCAGCTTCAAGCATATACGGGACATAACAGAAGGTAACCACCACTTCATTTGTTCTAGATACATACTCTATCTTCCTCCTGCTCCTTTACCCACTACATACCTCACTTCAGGAGTTGAAAGTTCATGAGTTAATGTTTACAATTGAAACACAACCAAAATATAATCACTTAGCAGCCTGATTTTCTGTCTATTATAATGTGGGTTTGGGTTTAAACTGCAACGCTATTCCAATAGCTGTCCAAGGAAAGTAACATAGAGTTGCAGCAAACTGCAAATAAGAAAATGATTTCACATTAGCAGAACAAATTTGATATTCATATATGTTTATGCCTAAAACACTTTTCTCCATGCAGACCTATAATTCATAAATCTACTACTTTACAAGCCTTTTTTTTGGTGAATATGCCTTATATTACACTGGGAAAGGAATGCACAAAAAAGAGATTCAACAATAAGAACAACAGGTAGAATGTGTACCTGAAATAATGAACTTGAGAGATGCAGATTTGAAGGAAATAATCTTCATATCTAATTGCAGCGATCATAGTGGTCTGCATGCCCTGAGTTTTGTTGTTCAGCACGTTGCAAAAAAATCGTGACTCGTGCTTATATTATAGTAAAATAAAATAATGTAAAATAGCAGGTATAGAGTTACACATTTATGTAAGCTAATTGCCCATTGGGGAAAATGTCTCAGGTGTGATAATCACAGTAAAGAAATGGCAAAGTTGGTGCCCCTTTGAGGGCTGATGATCTCAAAATAACTCTACTCTGACAGTCCTCCTTAAGGGCAAGCTGAGGATCCTGCTTCTGTGGGATCAGTTTAACCTAACAATCTAAGTAGCTTCAATTAAGTGTCAATACTGGACTGAGTGTTTATAGTCCCTGGGTAATTCTAATGTAAGGGTACAGAAGTTGAATTGGTCACAGTTTGAATTTATTTGGACACTATAGGTTTCATTTTGTGGCAATAACAGTGTCCTTAGCTCTCATGCAGTTTTAGGGTGAATCATACTGGATGCCATTTAATTAAGGCTTCAATCGGTATACAATGTTGGTTTTGTCATTAGCCATGTCACTTTTCAGTTCGATACTTCAGCTAATGCCCTCCCTTCACCTTGCATAGCTGATCACACATTCAGTTGCAATCAAGGATCCCACCAGCATTATTGAAAAAGACCATCAACTATGGGGGTGTGGGGTCCCCCATTGATAAATGTCTGACTTACCAATGCTTGCACTTATGAATGCGGTCCCATGTATGATTTTTAATTTTTAAATACCTGACATATGTATCTTTCCTGTACTTACAAATGGCTACTTGTCCTGCATTGTGCTTCGACAAGCGATAAATTGATTTGTGAGTGGACTCCAGAACAGAACGTTTTTGCAACCCAGGGCCTGCCTGTACCTACAACTCAATTGCTGGTTGATTTTTTTTCTGGATGTTGCTTTAATTCTATAAGTATTTGCTGCTTTGTCTATTTTTTTAATTAAATTTACCTACATTTACAGGAAGTGCTGAAATAGTGTATTCGGAGTTTTTGCTGACTTCAATGGTTCCACAAAAACCAGCTTCTCCCAGACATGGGCACACCCTAGGATACCACATGGCATGGAGAATGAAGAATTAACAGGGACCAGCTTTTGGAGGAGCAGAAGGAAGAGACTGGGCCGCTAACATATCCATTTTCAGGCCAAGTTTGTCATGGAGAACTCATATTAATGTCAGTAATTACAATCCAAATTCCTCATTCATTGAAAGCCCCACACTTTCCCTTCCCTTTATTACTAACCATGGTGCCATTTTGAATATATTGTAAAACTAACAGCTAACTCAAAAACATTCCAAACCAAATTCATCAATAATAACTTTGTAGCACCAATAAATTACCCTTATGTGTTCCCTTTAGCGGCTGTCACAGTGTAACTTTGCCTGTGTTAGTTCTTCTGTATGGTGTTACACCAGTGAGTACAGCATGTTTGGTGCAATGCTTTTGACTTAGAGTGCAAGAGACTTCAGATGGTCTTGCAAAGAACGACCTGTAATAGCTGCAGGCTAGGCAGCCCACCTGTAACTCTACCACTTCTGCAAGATGGCAGGAGACTCATCTAGTCAGCTAACAGGCAATGGAACCCTGGTGGAGTGCCAATAATACAATGGTGAAAGAAAGGAAAATTTGTTAGTGTGTTACACTGTCTGTTTTGGCTGTTGTAGCTGAATAGCTGGCAATGCATGCGATCTTTTGAGATGCGGATATAAGGTTGATAGTTGTACTATGTACAAGACCGTATGTTGGAGCATACATCAGGAATGAGGCCCGATTCACAAAGCTGTTGGTTGGTGAGTGACGGGAGCTGGTGAATGCACTAATTTCCTAGGCTAGTGGTGCATTGACTGATCTTGATAACGAACTAAATCCTTGTGGCACTGGATTCCTGGCATTGAATTTTATAGTTATTTGCTTCCACTGCCTCTGGTGGATCTCCTGGCTGCTTTTGGATACAGGGTAGCTCTCCTCCTTTGCATCTTCTCCACCAATGTGCCCAGAAAGTCTTCTGCACTCTCCCATGTTGTGTCATTGTTCGGTCTTTCCTAGGTCAGACTCTGATCATAAAGACCTCCAGTTCCAGCTGCAATGCATTTCTCCTTCAATAGAGGAGGGCTAGTTTGAACCAGTAGAAGCTGATTTTAACCAGTGATCGCCTTTGACACTATCGGTTCTCTGCTCAGGCATCCAATCAAACAATGGAATGGTTAGCACCAGCTGGACACTGAAACACAGTTAAGTGCACTGCCTGCATTTTGGGATGGGGTTAATTGTGCCCTGTTTCACAAGGTCTATCTAATTTCACACCGGTTGCCTTTTGAATAAGAGATATTTCTGAATCTAGCCTTCCTTCGGCAATTCTGCACCCAGCCTTCGTATTCCTTTGTTTGTACCTACCAATGGTTAAAAATTGATTCCGTTATTCTGCAATGTCCCTACATATTACATTTTGGAGAAAAAAACCCAAATACATAATAATAATCTGCAGTCAAGATTTCTAGCATGGTGTCTTATCCAGGTATTCTCATTAAACAAACATTAACACGGTCATATGTGAACATTTCCATGAATATTGATTGAAACCACAATTTATTTTGTTATATCCTTAGCATTTATACCTAATGACTGAATTTTTTTATCTGTAAATTAATTTTCAGTGCATGTATTTTATCCACATTTTATAGCTTCCAAAGCTGTTCCTGTGTTTTTAGGTTAATTTCCCATTATATTGCATTAAGTTTAAGCTAAGGTAAGAGTGTTTAATATTTCATCATGAATAAATCTTGAAAGTACAGCAGAAATATTCCCACTTAGAATTCGTGAGTGAATTTTCATTACAGAATACTTGTTTAGTTTTCTAACTCCAAACACCTTCATCAGATTCTCCACAAATGACTTTCTGCAAATGATTAATTCTGATTAGAAAACAAATTAGGGAACGGAACAGAGCCACAAGATTGTATCTGTAATTTGTAATATTCTGATAGCGAACAGAATTCTCCTGTTTTCTATTGGGGTTTTCACACTGTTCAAATTGTTATTTAAGGCTTACAGGATTCAATAACTATTTCTGATAAGTGAATACAATTTTGGCAGGTAAACGGTTGCTCTCTAAACAGCCATGGCATCCAGTTCTACTGTTGTACTCAATTCTATTTACTCTTTTTATCATTTCATTTGATAAGATGCAAGATTGCTCCAAAACTGCAAATAAAGATTCCTGTGGCTGTGTTATGAAATTGCGTGGTTGAAGCTAGATTTGTCCAATTATTGATTTATTAGGGACTGACTGTGGCTAAAAATTGCTATGCAAAAATTGTGTTGCGTTAATTTATCAGACATAAAACAGATGCAATTTAATAGTGGATGATCGATGTCCAATTTTCCCAAGCATTGACCCCGCTGCTAAATTCAGTGGACCAGTTTTTCAGAAACCTCAAGCCTAATGCCTTCCAAAGGACCCGTTTCACAAATTGTCCATCAGAGGACTGGGGCAGCTTGGCCCTGCTCCATTTATGGTTTCCTCACAGGGTTGTGTGATTTTGGAATTCTGCCTCAGAAGGCGATGGAGGTGGGGCCATTGAAAACTTTCAAAGGGGAGGAAGCCTGATTCTCCTTAGGTAAGGGAGTCAAAATTAATTGGGAGTAGGTGGGAAGGTGGAGATTGAAATACAAACAGATCAGCAATTATCTTACTGAGTGGTGCTCCAGGCTTGAGGGGTCAAACAGTCTGCTTCTGTCCCTACTTCATATGTTCGTACGTACTGCAGTCACCTACTGCAGCAAATCCCTTCACCATCCTCTCCCTCGTGCAGCCTGCTATGCCCCAACATCCAACATTCATCCATCTCCATATCACACAACCTCTTGGATTCACCAAGAAGGCATGTGACTGTAACCCGGTTTTTTTTCTATTGGGAGAGGTGCCTGTGAGGGAACAGACAATGCTTGTAGTTCAACCAAAATCTACAGATGAGGCCCAATGCTGATACTCAGGCTTCTATGGCACCCATTCCAGGCACAAAAATGGTGGCATACTTTGGTATTGTCATTGGTGCAGAGAATCAGTTGAGAAAATCTGACACATTTATTGATATTGCATTGGATGTAATGCCAGGTTTTATAGATCTCAGTCGTGAGCCAGAAAAGGGGCATTCAATTTTTTCAAAAATCATTCAAAATGAATTTTCATTAGTTCATTAATATGTTCCAATAATAATTTATGTTGATAATTCCTCTTACACATTTTTGCAAGGGCAATTTCTCATGCAAAAGAAATGGTAACAGGAGGATTAATACATGAAGAGGAACAATTGTGCACAAAATGTGTCCAAATACACAAGATCTTGAATAAGATATTGCGATTCCTCCATCAAACAATCCAAGTTATAGTCATCTTTGAGCAATACAAAGGAAATGGATCTCTGTAAACATAAAATGCATTGATCCAATTTGAAGGACTCGGAATGAGCAGAGGAGGTTTCTTTTGTTGAATCCATTTGTCTTTGTTCTTTGTAATATCAATAACTTTCCTCTCTTGCCTTTTAGTATTATTTTTGAGGGCATCATTTTTTTCTTACAATTACCGCATTGTGTTTCAAATCTTAATGAACCCTCAGGGACAAGTTGAGATACACATTACAATCTTGCTCCCTTTTCTGACAGGATATAATAGAGGCTTTTTATCATAAAGGGCTAATTAATACAAAACTCTCATTTTAATTGCTGTTAAAAAGTCCATGAATTCTATTTTCTACTGGAGAAATAGTGGATTCAAAGTGCTTAGTTGACACATCAAACATTGAAGAGAGTTGACAGATGCAGAGACATTCTTAACACCACTTTTTAAACAATTGCTAGCATCAAAACCAACTTGCAGACCATTTAAGCAAGATATTTAACATTAACAAAAACTGGACCACTTAAAACATCCATGTTAACTAGAAAGGAATGCTTCCTGAGTATGAGGTTGGCATGGCCATTTTATTAAAGCTCAATCTTTTCAGATCCATTGCAGGCCGAGCACCCACAGATCTATTTTATCTGAGTGTAAATTAGTATCATCGTAGCCAATGTGACTGCTAGGTTTTACATTGAGATTATATTAGATTCCCTACTGTGTGGAAACAGGCCATTTTGCCCAACAGGTCCACACCGACCCTCTGAAGAGTAACCCATCCAGACCCATTTCCCTCTGATTAATGCACCTAATGCTATGGGCAATTTAGCACGACCAATTCACCTGACCTGCTCATCTTTGGACTGTTGGTGTTTGGACTGTTGAATCCAGGTCCCTGATGCTGCGAGGCAGCAGTGCTAACCACTGAGCCACCATGCTGCCCCATTTATAATGTAGCTTTAACACAGAGGGTACTATTAAGTGCAAGGAAGCAGGGACTGGGTTATGGGGTGGAGTGGGGTAAATTCTCATCTATATTGTCTGAGTTTAAAGTATCACTTGTGTAGAATCTAAAAGAAAAGATCAGGCAAATAGTATCATCAAAAACCTTGAGGGACAGCATTTTTCCTTCTATTATGCAGCTATAAAGATGCAAAACTAGCTGGACTCGAAATGTTGACTCCACACATGACAGCTGAAGCATCCTGATTCCTGACCCCCATAACCACGGACTTGCCTGAGTGGTGCAGTAAAATTGAAAAAAAAACACCAGCTCAATAAGATAAACAATACTCTCAAAAATTCCTTTCTCGTCCACTCAGTCCAAGGATTACCTGGATCCATGTGTTAATTGTAATGATTTTTGCCACATTTTGGGAACTGGTTTAGCTCCCGCTTGAAGACATCAAAGAGTCAGTAGCCATTCTAGCAGACAGCAACACAATCAGGTGGCTCACTGCTCCAACAATCTGATATCAAGTCCATGTACACTTGCAAGAATATATCCCACTTATACCTCTGTTGAGTTCATCTAAAGAGCTGAAGACCTTGCCTATCTTTGTGACAGTTGTGAAATATCTGTTTTTAACTTCACTGCTTTCGTATTTATCAACCAAACTTAAAATCTGGCAGTAAATGCCATTGTCAGATCTTTAAAGAAATTAAACATGTGACTTATATGAGGCAGAGGAAATTAGGTTGATCTTCTGAGGTTGGAGTTGAGCTTCTGTTGGTTATATATGGACAGTTTCTACTGCAGTGAGCCCATGTTGTGTAAAATCTTCATTGCTTAAAGGTGTCACTGGCTGTAAAGAATGTTTCATTCTCTGACACGAATATCTGACTTTAATGAGACCCACAAACCGACACAGAATGCCATTAATATATTGAATCAGTGCACACTGTCTTCCTGGGAAGTACCTTTTTTGAACTGATTCCTGCATTTTAACAACCAATCTACATCTATATGACCTTCTTAAAATAGCAGAGATGTGAAACAGACAGATCACAGTAAAAAAAATAACATTTTCAAATGAACCAGTTGTCAAATAACGTACAACAGGAGAATTTAAATTAATTTATTGCTGTTAATTGTGTAATGTTGTCAAGCAATGCACGTGTGTATGCATTGTATATTCGTTACTTAAATCTGTCACTGTGTCTTTTTAATGGTAGATACATATTAAACTTGTCAAAATGAAACTGCTAATATAAGCAGTACAGCGTCACTACTGATGGGAGGAGGTAATTACAGCTTATGTTTATATAAAAGCAAAGTTGCCATTGTCCTGTTGGATCACTGGACTGCTCTCCCATCAGAGGGAGAGAACTGTTGGTGGTTTAACCTGAAAATCACCACACCTCAGGGAAAGAGAGGGATTGAGAAGGACAGTCCTTCATGGTAATCTCAGCCAGTACAGGAATTGAACCCATACTATAGTCAGTCAATTGAGCTAACCAACCTCTTATGTTTACGTAGACTAGTGTTGAAGGAACATAGGAAAAGGAGTAGGTATATTGGCTTCTTGAGCCTGTTCTCCCATCCAGTGAGATAACAATGGTCTGTGACTACAGCCCATACTCTTGGCTTTAATATCTTTGGTTAATAAAAATGTAGGAACCTCAGAAATTTATGTGGCATCAGTTCAGTGGAAATTATATCAGCAGCACTGTTTTAGATACATGCACTGATATTAGTTGAAAATGCCCTCTGTGCATTCCCATGGCAGTGCAGATTTCCTTGATATTTACAATCAGTTGATCACTATAGAAGTAAAGCACTTTCAACATTCAGAGAACATTGTGTTTAATCTTGCCACTACACCAACAAATGAACTAAGGATCAAACTAAACAGCTTTGAGCTCACAAGTCCAATGATGGTGTCTATTAATCATTTATAGTTACCGATCAGAAATGCTATTAGCCACATCTGGATTCCACATTAACCACATGTGGCTATTAGAAGGACACTGACACATCCAATTTCTATTATAAATCTAGATAGGAATTGGTAATATAAACAGTATATGACTGAAAGAGACTGAATTAGATGATTGCATGCTGGTTCAAATTCCTCTTTCTCTACCCTCACTTCACCTGAAAAGAATGTTGGAAGTATAATGTCAGTCGATCACATGACCATAAACATGTATCTCTCCATTTAATGTGCAGCCATAATATTTTGTCAAGCATTTCATTACCTTATGACTCTTAACAATTCACTTTATCTGAGATGGGAACATTTTGATTGCCACATGGAGCTGCATACCTGTAAAGTTAACCATTATTCATTGTAGGCAGCCAGTTAAGGGTTGCTTACATGCAATGATAATGTGAAAATTACAGAGGGATTTCCCTGCTGTCTTCCACAGTCATCGTGATAACCCTCCTGGGGGACTGAAGAACTCTTCCCTGGGTCTCAATGAGGCTTCCACCTGTCAAGAGGCACAGTGGTTTTGTGGTTACCACTGCTGCCTCACAGTGCCAGGGATGCAAGTTTGATTCCAGCCTCAGGCAACTGTCTGTATGCACATGCTCCCTGTATCTGCATGGGTTTCCTCTGGGTGCTCCAGTTTCCTCTTACAGTCCAAAGATGTGCAGATTAGGTAAATTGGTCATGCTAGTGTCAGGGATGTATAGGTTAGGTGCACTAGCCAGGGGTAATTGTAGAGTATTAGGATAGGGGGAATGGGTCAAGGTGGGATACTCTTTGGAGGGTTGGTATGGACTTGTTGGGCCGAATGGCCTGCTTCCACACTGTAGGGATTCTATGAACATGATGTTCAGTGCACCACAAATGCAGGGAACAGCACCAATCTCTGTACATAGCCTTCTTTGATCTCACAAAGGCTTTCAACTCTGTCAACTGTGAGGGATTGTGCAATATCCTCCTCAAATTCAGCTGCCCACAGTAATCTGTCACCATACTCTGCCTGATTTGTGATGACATGCAAGTCATGATCCTCACCAGTGGATCCATCATAGACTGAATACGAGTGCAACCTGGGGTCAAGCGAGGCTCTGTCATTGCACCAACACCTTCTCCATTTTCCACTTCTCAACAATCCAGCACATCCCCATGAGGTTCCCTGCCAGAGAGGAGTTAACCTATAAAATGTGTGGGAAGCTGCTTAACTTTCACCTCTTGACCAGAACCAAGACCACCCCAACTTCTATCATTGAGCTGCAGTACACAGACAATGCCTGCATGTGTAAACTCTCAGAGGCCGAGCTACAAACCATCATCTATATAATCACTGAGGTGTATGAAAGAATGGGCCTCAGTTTAAAAAGCTGGAAAACAAGATTCTCTACCATCCACTCCTGCTACACAATACTGTCCTGACATCAAAGTCCACAGTGATCTTCTCAACAACATGGGTCATGGGTCATTTCTCATATCATGGGAGGCTCCTCTCACTGTGAGCAGTCATTGTCGCTGAAATCCAACATTGCCTCCAGTGTGCCAGTGCAGCTTTCAGATGTCTGAGAAACAGTGTTCAAAATCCATCACTTCGAACACAGCACCATGTTCCTGGTCTACAGTGGAGCCATGGTCTCCACCCTCAGAAAGATGGATCATGGACTGCTTGTACCTTAAACCCCTGGAAGGTATTGCTGGTGGTGCCTTCGCAAAATCCACTGACAGAACAGGCATAACAATGTGAGGGTCCTCTTCCAGATCAATATCCCCAGCATTGAGCATGCAATCAGCAGGCCACATTTCTCACATGTCCGACACAAGACTTCCTAAACAGGTGCTCTATTCCAAACTCTGCAATGGTAAGTGATCAATAGAAGGACAGAGGAAATGCTACAAGGATACCCTCACTAAACAAATGGAACATTTCCACCAAAACATGGGAATTGTTTGGCCTAGAACATGCAAACTGGATAAGGTGCATCCTCGACAGCACCAACCACTTTGAGTATCACCAGGTGGGGCATGTGGAGATCAAACACAAGCAATAAAAAGAGCATGCAGAATCCAAAGCATCCCATCCACTTGCCTCATCAACCATCTCCTGCCCTACCAATGACAGAGTCTGCAGCTCCAGGAGTGCTGAACCCAACCCTCATGGTGCAGAAACAAGTCATCCTCAAGCCTGAGGGGATGTCATGTGATAACCTAGTCTCTTCCAACAAGCAACCTTACCAAGACCAAAATGGACTGAAGACTGGACCTTGTATTTTAAGGTCCTCTGGGCAATAAATGCTGGCCCAGCCAGTGACACCCTCATCCTGTGAATGAATTAAAGAAATGAACTTGCTGAGAAATTTTATTACCAAAAATTGTTAAGATCTAAACACACTTCATGAATGTGGGGTGGAATCAGATACCCTCAGAATTTCCAGAATGCAGTTGAGAAAGTATTCGTATTGGACTGATTTGCAGGGCAAGAGGAGATGTGGGGGGGGGGGGGGGCACATTGGAGTGAACACAGATACACCACTCTGACTGCCTCTTTCAGGGTTTTCAGTGTCTACGATTTTTATCTGCTTTCTCCCTATTCTCTAACCTCACTAGCTAAACACCAAATCTGGTTGTGTGCAAGACCAGATGACTTGCTCTCTGGCCTTTGTCAGTTTTGCTGTGAATCAGTTATTAGGAGGTGTGAAAGGGTGGGATGAGTTTTCCATTTCACTTTTGTGGAAGTCTATTATCTCCACTCGATATTTCACTCGGACTATCTGGCTAATATCTAATATTCATCTGTCGAGGAGATCGCTGGTGTAAAATTCATGCCTTGTTACTTCATGGCACCACATGTGTTCCTCCACTGTCTTGTTTCATAGTAAGAGTTGTTGAATTATGGAATAGACTGCAGTCTTGTGCAATGAAACTAGATTTTGTTGACACTTGCAAAAGATTCCTTATTCAATATGAACTGGGGAGAAATGGGCTTGCTGAGAAAGAAGTTAAAAAGGAGTTTTATTTGAAACAAAGACTGTCTTCTTGGGCTCTCACAATTTCTGATCCAAAAGGGAGACAGGAAATCCTCCGCACTACTATGAGTTGACAAGTAGAGAATATAGGGGAAAAAAGGGCTTATTTTATGTACTCTACATTTCTTATAGGATCTTAGCACCTCCTTCTACACTATCCTTTTTGGTTTTAGGTTGTGCCTCTTGTTACCAAATCATTTATCCATATAAATAATAGTTCACTCTTTACACTTTAAACCTTTTTGAATAATTTTATTAGCTTTCTCTCAATCATTACTACTGTAGTCGACATAGTTGTATTCTTCAAGTTACTCATAATTCTATCCTTTCATTCCTGGTATTATCTGCCTTTCAAATGAAAAACTAAACTGCCCTTTTGAGTGGAGGTAAAATACCTGACAGCACTATTGAAGAGGAGTAAACTGCATTTGCTAGTTGGAGCATATCCCAGAAGGGAAAACATCCCTTCAGCATCCATGTTATTGCATCCCTTCAGGATTCGATGTGTTTCAATAAGATCACTTCTCATCCTTCTAAATTCCAATGGATACAGATCCAACCTTTCCTCACAAGGTAACTGATTCTTCTCAGGTATCAGTTGAGTGAACTTCTCTGGGTTGCATTTACTTTCTTAAAAAAGGAGACCAAAACTCTAGACAGTATGCCAGATGTTGCTTCTACACAATTGTAGCAAAATACATTTTCTTTTATGGAGAGAGAAACAGTTAACATTGGGTGAAAATGGGCCCTCTCGGCTGACAGCACAGAAAACAAGACATAAACAAGAGAAACCTATGGAGTGGGGGTTGGTGGGAGAGGGAGAAGTATGTTAGGAAAATTGAGGACAGACATCATGGGATCAGTGTCTGAAGTTGTGGAATTCAATACTAAATCAGCGAGGCTGTGTAAAATGCCTAACTGGAAATGAGGTGTTGTTCCTCAAGTTTGCACCATGGAACATTACAGCAGGCCCATGGAATTCACTCTTCCATAACATCATTTATAACATTTTACATCTCTATTTCTCTTTCACATCAATTAGCAACTCTTTGTCTTCTCCACTGGGCGTCCACATCATCTATTCATCTAACTCCTCCTCTGTCTATCTCAAAGGTGTAAAAGCCACCATTTTCAACTCCTTCTCAATTCTGAAGAAGAATCATATTGATCTCAAATTGTTTCTCTCTTGTTAGATGCTGCCAGATCTGCTGAGTTTTGTCAAGACTGGCAATGAGTTCTACTTGCACCAAATTATGCTAACATTTTTCAACTGAGCCTACAGTCAAAGCAATCCATCAGAGAGTTCAAACTCTTACTGACACCTACAGCTTGTTTTATTTGACATCGACAGCAATTTACAAACTTCAGATCACGACGCACCTATTCTTGAGGGTTTACATCTCCTCTGTCAATTCCTCATGTCCATTCTCTGTGTTAAGGTCCTTTCAACAGCCAATATGGTGTCTGTTTCCACTCTTAATTTATTTTGCACAGGTTATGCCTTTTTCCCATTCCCTATTGGCAAAAAAGTTTCATTTGAGAGTGGGTTGTGATTTTCAAATCTGCATCCTGCTGCTGTTTTTATAGGACTGGGAAGTTGGGAAGACTCCAAAAAAGATTCACACTAAAGTACTGATGGAGGTTTTTTAAATTCTGAAGGTGGCTGTGGATAAAAAATGGATGGGGAGATGTTATCTTTATCACTGGTCAGTCCAGAACAAGATAGCTACTTTCAGATCAAATGATGTATTTAGACTGGTGAGAATGTGGAAACTGCTTGGATATGGAGTTGTTTGAAACTGATAGCACTAATGCATTTAAGGGAAGACAATGCATAAATGAAAGAGAATGGATAAGAGGAATATAGAGATAAGGTGGGAAGATTAAGAGGAAATGTGTATGGAGCATTAATGCATCCAGTTGTGCTGCAGTTTCATTTTAATTTTATGCTAATTAATCACTATACCCTGATCTCACACCTTCAGTGGTCCTGGCTATACTCCATATTACATCTGCTGTTCTGAGTAAACTCGGCACCTTCTTTTATTTCTCCAGGATGCTCAGTGGTGCCAATAAACAGGGGGCACCAGGATCGGTCTGTACAAGTCACCCATTCTCACATTCCTCCCTTTATTCCTGCAGCTCCACTAAGAAAGCAAATGGTATCAGAGGTGGGAAGACAAAGAACAGAGAAATGGCCACCTTCTGCGGACTTTATGCTAATGAGAGCAAAGGCAACGATAACAAAGGAGCTGAAAAATGATGAATTAGCTCTCAAGTCCTGCACTGTGCTTCTCCACCGAAACCTCAGCTCCAACTCACCTTCTTGCCTGATTTACTTCATGGCTATGCACTCAAGTCAGTTACTTTCACCCAAGATAATTAGGTAGGACTTGATTCATAGAGCACGAGGAGTTGGAAGTACTGACAATGTGCCACCTTCTCAATAAAGGACAGCTTGTCTATATGTTTTGAGGCATAAGGATTTAGAATTCTTATACTTGCCTGAAAAGAAAGATACTTTAATAACATAAAATCTCTGCGTGGGCTCTGAGCTTAGTCACTGAGGCTGCGCAAGAAGTGACAAATAAGATTCTCGTGTTTAAGGCTCTCACTTGTGTCAACATGAGGAATGATTTGTCTTTGTTGCAAGCACCAATAGAGCGTGTTGCATCTTCTGTGGAATGTAAAGGGTTTGACCCCATCAGAGCTGGCAAGAAGCAGTGCGCAGGAAGGATTGGGAGGAAAAAGAAACAATGCTGTAAAAATTATTTCCAGCTATAGAAATCCTGTATGAAATGTTCTGTGTGTTTTAGCTTCAGAAGGTTCTCACTTACGCCAGCTTCAGCTGATATTTGAAGCTGCTGCACTGTTCTTGGCTTGGGCTACCCTGACTGCTTTGTTGGAAAAATAAGAGACACTCAGAGCTGCTCATTTGAATCACTTTGGACCCCGTAGGAAGGTAGTAGGATGGAGCAAAATGCACAAGGAAATATGGTGAGGCAGATCCTAGGGAGCCGGAGTTCAGGTTTGCATCATTCATGCCCCACTTTCCTGGCACACAAATTTACTTTTCTTGATTATGCATTAAAATAACGCTGAGAAATTCATGAAAATTGTCCCTCAGATTTTGCAGTGAACGCTGCTTTGGGGTAGCTGACACGCTATAAGAGCAAGGGTCTCTGAAAAGTGATAACATCTCCAGAGAACATTTCACAGGGAAGCATTTGGAAATATGAAATCAAAGGCAGTCCTTTTGCTTGGTCGAAGGGTTGCAGTGACATTGAACCACCTATTTTGTTTTTCCTGTATGTCCCTCTGAAAGTTCCTAGGAATGTTTATCCATGTTTCTTCCAGAGTTTTTCTGCATCAGGCATCATTCTAAGCTAACAGAACAATCTGGTCCTAATCCATTGGTGAGATCACTGAACAAAAGCTAACAGCAGCCCCATTGACTCGCTGTTCAACATTTCCTTGCTATCTGTGAGGAAATGTAATGGTTGCACTCTGCACTTAGCCACAATGGCATGGTGTGGGTTAGAAATGGATTACCTGCAGAATCAATAACATGAACCAGTGTGCCATCACATGATGGCACAGTTTACATTCATGTTCTGCAGCACTGTGTGTCATGGAGTTACTCAGTTACCAGTTAACTTAAATGAATATGTTTAATATACTATTATTTAACTGAAACTGAAGTGTGCATTCATTTCCTGATAAGCACTTTCCAATAAATAAAGCAATACCATATATAGAAATTTTAAATCAATAACCCTATGCATTTTACATGACTGTAATGTTCAATTATATTACAACGACATATTAAACTGATGCATCAAACTATGACACTGCTTCCATAGTCCATGGAACAGACCATAAGAAAGAAAAGGATTAACAAGGATTCCGTGAAATGAAGGTATAAGGTTTGATTTTGCAATCATGGATGCACTGGTTACTGCCAAAGAATCTGAAATAATTTACAGCATAGAAAGAGGCCATTCAGCTCATCAGGTTCATGCAGGCTCCCCAAATCAATCCAGTCAATCCCACTCCCCGGTTGGCCCCTGTAGCCCTGCAAGTTTGTTTCTTCACGCACCCATCCAATTTCCTTTTTAACTCATTGATTGTTTCTGCATTCACCAACCTCACAGGCAATAAATTCCAGGTCACTAGCACTTGCTATGCAAAAATATTTTTCCTCACTTTTGCCCTTCAACTCTCGTCCAAAATCTTAAATATGTGCCCCCTCGACCTTGTGATGATATAACTACAATTGTGATTGCTGCAGGGAGGCTGGACCACACCCCATTTAGCAATCTCTGGACAATTCATTGATGACTGTGTGTGTGTCAAGATGAAAGTCAAGTGACTGCCAATCACAAAACCCCCTCTGTCAGAACTGATTTGAACTAATATTGCCTGTGCTTAAACTGTACAACACCATTTTTATGAATAAGGTTCAAACCTAAATAGCCATCATACATAAACCTTCAGATACTTCAGCGAAGGCAGGGTCAGTCATGGGAGGGGGAAAGTTTAGTTTTCCCTCTGCACATAAATTAAAAAGCCAAGAAAATTCAGCATAGACACATGCAAATACTACTTTCCCACAGGTTCTGGGGCAAACTGTGTGCATGATAGATGGAGCAGATTAATGTTGTCTTTGAATGTTGCAAAGCTTTTGGGCCATGTAAACAGTCAATAAAAGTGGTCTCTACTGTATTCATGCACATTCTTTGTCTATGCAAGGTTGTTGATCCTGGAGGCGTCCAGTTCCATTTCAGTGGGACATCGTGATGTCTTCACTGACACTTCTGAAAATGAGGATTAATGCCACTACAGTGCTACAGGAAGACCTTTTTTGAAAATGCATATCATGTGGCAAATTCAAGGAAACTCAGTTGCAGAACATGTTCTCTCATGAATGTTCTGGAAGAGAGCACAGAATCCTTAACCAGCTAGTTAATGACTGCTGGACTGGAAAGACTAAGAGTTCATTTTGTCTTTATATCATGATGCAAACTAGTGATAATAAACAAAGTCTGTCACAATCCTTCCTCTGTTTTTACTTTCAAAGACTTTGAATGCTTGTTGAAGAACAGCTAGTAGGATCTGAAACAATTATTGCTAGAAGGGTACAGGTGCAGATCCATGTTTACTTGTTCCTCATTATGTCATTAGAAGGGATTGTGTTAACAGTGAGCTGGATTGCTCTTTTTTTAAAAAAAACTTTGTGCTGCAGGGGTAGATCACATTTCAAATACAAGTTTTATTTTCTTATATTTAAGGCATCTTATTCAAGTGCTGAAGAGTCTGAAAATGATAGTGAGTTTAATGATATTTGGTTTAAGGCATGAATGTTTCTGGATTAATTTATTCAGATCTTGCTAAGCTGCTGGATCACATTGGCTGCTACTTAACAAAGCAATTGATTATTTTATGACAAATCATATCAAAGCTGGAAATATGTAGCAGTTGTTACTGAAATCTAAGGCACTGTTTATATTTCTCTGATATAATTGTACCACTAACTGACAGCTTCCTCTTGCAGGTTACTACAACAATGAATATGATTTATCGTATTCCATATATTTAATCCTATGTAGTATTTTCACTTAATAGCATTTTCATACAGGCTAGTAAAATATTTATTTTACAACAATAATTATACTACTGTCAAAATAAGTGTGTTGCTGGGAAAGCACAGGAGGTCAGGCAGCAATCGAGGAGCAGGAGAATCGACGTTTCAGGCATCAGCCCATAAGAAGGACTTATGCCTGAAACATCGATTCTCCTGCTCCTTGGATGCTGCCTGAACTGGAGTGCTTTCCCAGCAACACACTCTCGACTCTGATCTCCAGATCTGCAGTCCTCACTTTCTCCAACTGTAGAAATAAGTCAATTTGAAATCACGCTGGAGCAAGTGTTTCTGGAAGTTAGAAATGTGTTACAAGAATATTGATCTAGCCAGGACATAAAGTCTTTCAGGCTCAAATTCTGCAGATTAATTTATTCAATGAACACAGTCAGCTCCTAAAAACATCAAGTATGCACAGACATATAAAGGGCAATTCTATCTGAACAACTCACTCGAAATCTGATAGGCAGAATGCTTATTTCATATTCTGCTCAATTTTACTTCGTTTGAAGTCAGAGGATCGTGATATTGGATGGGATATAAATCCAGTGTTTCACTCAATCCCACCGGGATCCTGGCAGATTAGGTTAAAATTGCCCCCAAATTTATTCAGTTATGTTGCCTAATCAGTTCTGCGCAATGTGATGCACTATGGATTTGTTAGCTTAGGCATGTTCAATGGCTACCAACACTGGCATGGCTGATAGAAGGAATAGACTTTTATGGGCTGCAAGTTATTTTTTTAAAAAGAGTAAAGTCAGCAGCAAATGCAATGGCAGCTGTTGCTTCTATTATTGTCTATATAAAAATATTTGAAAGACTATTTCTCTTTGGTTGAAATATGATTTTTAAGAAATATACCCTGCATTTACAGATTTCATTTTCATCTCTCTCACAAACATCTCAACATTCTTCCAATACAATACTTGGAAGTGCACTGACTGCTGTTAGAAAGTACAGGACACATTAATATTAAAATTGAATCAGGTATATTAGCACCAGCAGGACATACTTTGATATGATTTGTTCCATCATCATCTTACTTGTAAATAGGTTAAAAAAAGGTTTACCAAATACTGTTTTATGAATATACTTTCCCATTAAATAATAAAGTGCATCCCTCTCGGCATCAACTTTGTCATTTAAAGCCATATCTACGCAGGCTATAAACATAACAGGACGTTCTTTGCTTTTGTAATTGAACCATTATAATTCTGCATACTTGCTTTCTTATTCAGATTGTGGGAAGAAAGTTTGGAAAAATAGTACAAATGTTTTTGTTTTTTTAAGATAGGACTTGGATACTTACAACTGTTATGAGGATAAGTTTTTCCTACCCAGTTACCGGATGCAGAAAAAGACCAATGATAGCCCCCCAGTGAAGTACATACACTTTGTAATGGGAAGTATGAAACATTGGACATAATTGAATTTTATCTTTTCATTTACCAAGGTAATGAAAATTCATTAACCTGAAAAGTGATGCTTATTTCTATTTATTTGAGTTATCTATGCAAATGTACAGATTAATTATGGGCAAGTGTGGACATTTATACTTTTCAAACGAAGTTCTCCACATGAGAATGTACAAATGATTTGGGAGTTGAGGGTGGGAATCAGTTCAGCTCGGTTGGCTGAACAGCTGGTTTGTGATGCAGAGTGACACCAACAGCTAAGGTTCAATTCCCATGCTGCATGAGATTTTCATCAAGGACTTCCCTTCTTAACCTTACCCTGACCTGACTTTCAGGTTAAACCACCCACCAGTCATTTCTCTGTGATGACAGAGAGTAGCCATATGGTCTGGTAAGACCATGGTGGCTTTACCTTTATGTACTTGACATTCTTACAGGACTCTGCCATGTAAGCTCAGTGGTTAGCATTGCTGCCTCACAGTGCTAGGGACCCGGATTCAATTCCAGCCTCGGACAACTGTCCATGTGAAGCTTCCACATCCTCCCCTTGTTTTCCTGGATTTCCTCCAGGTGCTCCGGTTTCCTCCCACAGTTCAAAGGTGTGCAGGTTAGGTGAATTGGCCAAGCTAAATTTCCCATAGTGTTCAGGGATGTGTAGGTGCATTAGTCAGGGGAAATGTAGAGTAATAGTGTCTGGGTGGACTTATTGGGCCAAATGGACTGTTTCCACACTGTAGGGATTCTATGGTTCTATGATTCTAACAATTCAGAGTCCAGGGGAAGGATTTTCCTAACAAGATTTCCTGTTTCTTGCACCATATCATGGCCATTGAATTTTCTGGTGTCTCTTCTGATGAACAGAAGATCACTTGCTCAAGCATCGGTGGTAATTTGGAATTGAGTGGAATAATGATATGATACCATTTCCCATCAACGCCACATCAGAAATGCTGGTTTTCATGATTGTCCATACATACCAGGTGACCTGCATTGTCGGGTGGTGGAAATGTTGAAGTCACTTTACTTGACAACCTTAAGGCAGAAAGAGTCATGTAACGTGATTTCCATCATTATTGGAGTTTCAGTTTATAAACTGAAACAAATCTATGATCACATTTTGGGATGTCACTTTGCAATTTAAGCTGCTTTAGGTTTAAGAAACAAACAAGCATACTTGCTAACAGAAGTTTCCCAAAACAGAGGTGTTAACTGCACTCAAATCCTACTTTGCCACATAAAGCAAACACTAGAAATGCTTTAAGGATCAGTGCCAGATAATGTGAGAGAATAGGTCACAATTCCACCAGTAACCACACAGAAAGTAAAATCCAGACCAAAACTTTCAATGATGGACAAGATAGATGCTTTCTCTTTCTATTGGATTCTGTCTGCCAAAACGTTCTTCAACAATCGACAAAAACTGAAAATCCATGAAAGATCATTTTTACTTTGATAAGTAATAACTATAATGTGACTGCTGAACAATTTTAAACATCCAATCAAAACGTAGTTGGCCATTTTTTTTTTGTGATTCCTTTAATAAAAACTGGAAATTAACAAGTGGACAGAAAAGCAGCCAATCATGATGCATGATAAAGCTGCTTTACTGCACCTTAAGAATCTAAATTACCACTTAACTGTAGAATGTGTAAGTAAGTTTAATTTTGTAGTTATGGCTCTGCATTCACGTCATAAAATCAGATTTAATGATGATATGCAGCTGATATTCAATAGTACACTTTTGAAAATATATTTAACAGCGAGAACTTTTATAAAGTGTTAAAAAAAACTTGGTGAATCTACCAATATTACTAGGAAGTATTAACTAAGGACAAATCTGGAAATGATAGTTTTGTATATTATAATTTTAAATAAGCTGTGATGAAAGTGAAACAACCAAAATAAAAGTGCTGGTGAAATTTGACAGGTCTGGTAGCACATGTGGAGAGAAAACAGGGTTAATATTTCAAGTCCTGTGACCATTCTTCCAAACTGACAGTAGCTAGAAAAAGGTGGTGATGATGGTCGGCAGAGGGAAGGAGGGGGGATTGGTAGGAAGGAGTGAGAGGATCGGTGAGGAGCCCAAGGAGAGAGATAAAAGGGATTAGTATCACATCCACTCCCTACACCATGGATGCTCAGTAGCAGCAGCATATACTATCTACAAGATGCATTGCAGAAATTCATCAAAGATCCATAGAGAGCTCCTTCCAATCCCAGGAGCTCATCCATCTAGAAAGACAAATGTAGCAGTTACATGGGAACATCGCCACCTGCAAGATCACCTCCAAGCCACTCACCATCCTGACTTGGAAATATATCACAATGTCTTTAGTATCACTGGGTCAAACACCTGGAGCTCCCTCCCAAACTGCCTACACCAAATGGACTACAGCAATTCAAAAAGGGAATTTGAAGGTGGCAATAAATGATAGCTGAGCCAGCAAAGCCCATGTCCTATGAAAGAATAAAACAAAACCCCATCTGATAGCAATTCCCAAGGTACAGGATATTATTTGCTCTCAGTATGTAGTCAACCTTTAGTAGCAATTCCATTTCAATATAAAACATCCTCGGCAGGCAAAGCCACAAAATAATGTATATCATGGATGGCTTGTTCATTCTGAGGAAATTGTAACTTAGCTCTTTGAAGGCAAAGGCAGGAAAAATGGCTGGCCGCTTGGGAAAATGTGCGACATTATGTTACCATGTCTGGTGACAGAGTCTTCCTACTACAGCAATAACGCAGAGGCATGCAAGGTTAAACAGAATCTTCCTCAAGAAAACATGCAGTCCACTCTGGAAGTCGGTCTTGCCACATGCCTCATAAAAGGTCAGAGAAATGATAATGGTGCAATGTATGATCACAGTGCTCCCAAGTCAGCCAATATTTAAATGTGTACTTCAATGACCAGCAGGTGTAAACAGAGGAAAACAATAAGGACAATGCACACAGTAGATGGTAGTTGCATCCAGAAAATGCAGCCGGGGAGAACTACATGTGAAAGGCTTTATTATCCAATCTTCTAGTCTCATTGATCTTCACAATTTGCCATTATTATTTCACAGACAGATTTTCAAGAACTGAACTGGTAGTTGCTATTTTCTGGTTTTCTTTTTAAATGTGTTTCATATTCTTTCCAATAAAATAATGACAAAACAATAACAATATACAATGGTATAGGGAGGAATGTCATACAAACCAGTCAAGGATTTGTCTGTTTTACTGTCACTATAATAATATAATGTTTGCATACTCAAGCTCATCACAGTCAACTTACTTTTCTCATATTTTCACTGCTTTCTTTTATGAACCTCCACACATCCCTTCCCTGTGGGTCCCACTTCCAGGTGCTTATTAACTGGGGGGCTCACTCTGCTAAAAAAAACCCTGCAGCATGGAATTAATAAAACTATATATCTTTACTGCAAGATCCTTTAACTGCACAGGTGACAGACACTGATGTACACGATTCAGTATTTTGAGATGCAGCCCTTGGTACATCAGAACTGCTACTGACAAGAGAGACAACTAGCTGTTAACAATTCTCTCCATGCTTCAAGTTATGTCCTTGGGGAGGCTCCCAATTTTTCTAAGACTGGGATGCCTGCATCCCAAGAATGAATTTTGTTTTAAACTTGAGGGGTCATCTTATTAGAAGGCAGAATAGAAAATCTGAATTTGAAGGCTATGTTTATTAGTGAGATTAGGACAGGGGCCATTGGTTCAAACTAGTCACTTCTAATTTTAATTTTAACATATCAGGAACTTCTTTCTCACACAGTGAATGATTGGCATTTGGAACAGGTTTATCTCTAAAGCGAGGAACTCAAAAATTCTAGATGCATTTAAGAAACAATCGGAGTTTGCAATAGGGAAAGGGCTGGAGAAACTTTATGGTGCATCTGGGCGCAAGAACAAATAATCTTCCTCATTCCTTAATTACCTTGTGATATGCCCTTTGGGCATTGTATAGTTAAGACATGAATTATTCAGCAATTGTGCACAACTAGTGTGCACGGACATATTAATGCATGATTAACTGGCTGCAGAACATTTGGATTGCATAGTCATCTGCAGACCTCTTTAATTTCCTCATTCTACAGCTTTTAAATCAGTTTCTCAAATTCATTGAACAAGTCTGTTCTTGCGTATTGTTGCTGCTATCTCCTGGGCAAGTACTATTTCTTGTCCTCCAATTGTAAACCAATTTTCCCTACAACAATGAGAACAATAGGGAATTAACATACGGCAAATGGACAGTTTTAAAATTCAGACATTTCTCACTTTCAACAAAGATTTTAGTAATACATAGTTATTATGGGGAAGTTTATCATGGTTGTTTTATGACAGAATTTAGTATATTCAAATCTGTTAATTCCAAACCACCAGAAGGGAATTTGAATTAAATAATTCAAAAGGTAGAATTTAATACAAGACAATTGAATTACAAGGTAATGTATAGCATGGTAACATAGTGGTTGTGTTACCTATTGTCCAGTTGAAATGGAGTTAAAATCCAACACAGGTAACTTCAGTTAATTGAATAAAATCTAAAATAAAAAGCCAGTTTCAGTAATGGTGACCATGAAACTACTGGATTGTCATAAAAACCCTTCTGGCCTGCTATTATCCTTTAGGGAAGGACATCCTTATCCACTCTGGCTTCTATGTCATTCCAAACTAACTGCAATTTTTTACTGCTAATTGACCTCTGAAGTGGTGAAGCAAGCCATTCAGTTGTATCAAGCCACCATAAACAGTACAGCAAAAATGGTTGCACCAGCCAAGTTTCATCTGGGCATTAGACACTACAAAGACATCTCCCAGCCCAACCAACCTGAAAAGTCTTCCTCAATTTACTTTGGCCTTCTGGCCAAATTGGGAGAGTTGACCCACAGAGGAGTCAATAACAGTTTGGCACAGTCATTTTTGCTAATTCATACCTTACAGCCAACATCCCAGACTCCTCAATACCATCCCTGGATAAGAATTATCCCACCATCAGGACAGACTCAGTCCAGTGAGTCATCATTCTGTTGATTTGAGCATTGAGAAGTAGCACTCGCCAGATTGGGTAACCAAAATAGTGATTGTTTGCTGTGCTCTCCATAACCTAACTCTACTATGGGAGCGAGAACCTAAAACAGGGGGAGAAGGATCAGCCATTTGTCTCCTCAGATGAGTGAGAAGGGAAGTCTGACTGAGCCAATGCTAATGAAACTGCTGAAAATGCCAGGGCAACCATGATCAAGGTGGACAAGCCCAAGATCCTGACAGTGGTTAGATTTGAGGGAGGAAGACTTTGCATGAACAAAAGTGGATAATTAGAGCTATGACTCAATGTTGGCACAGAAGCATTCCTGCCCACAAGTGCATGCTAGCTTAATGCCTTGAAAATGTTACAATTACTAGCAAACAAATGTTTTAAAAGTTTATGATATTAAGTTCAATACAGTGCATGTCCAAAGAGATTTCAATATTCAGGTACACAGATCTATAGAATGTCACAAACAGGTGCAGAGAATAATGGAGAAAGCTAATGGAATAAAAGCCCTTATCTAGAGAACTGGAGTGTAAGTATGCAGAAGCTATGCTGCAGTTTTACAAAAAACCTTGGTGAGATCCCACTTAGAGTACTGTGAGCAGATCTGGGCACCATTTCTTAAGAAGGAAATATTAGACTTGGAGGGAGTACAATGTAGATTTACAAGAACAACATTGGGATTTTAGAGGTTAGGTTATGAGGACAGATTATTAAAAAAATCTAGAATTTAGAAAGTTAAGGGGTAATCTGATCAAAATTTTCAAGGTATTAACAGGAAAATACAGGGTAGATAAAGATAACCTATTTCCACCTAGTTGGAGAACCGAGAACATGGAAGCATAGACGGAAAGTTAGGGCCAGATGGTTCACGAGGGATGGTTGGAAGCATGTCTACACACAAAGGGTAGTAGAGGTTTGAAACTCTCTTCCACAAATGGCAGTAGATGCTAAGCAAGTTGTGAATTTCAAATCTGAGATTGATACATTTTTTTTAAACAAAGTTCTTAAGGGATTTTGGCCAAAAGGCAGCTAAATGTAGTTAGGCCACAGATCAGCCTTGATTTCAATGAAAGGCAGAATAGGCTCGAGGGGCTGAATGGCTGACTCCTGTTCCTATGTTCTTTTTTATCCTCTTGGAACCAATACCTCCTGTTCGGCTTTCTGGAGCATCGGTATAGAGTTATGCAGGATTACATTGGGTCTGCGCTTCTATCATTCAAATCTCAGTTTGCAAGGGACACTCGTCTATTAACTTTTGACACTCAAAGATCTAGCTTTTTCCCAGAGGGTGACAGAGAATGACCACCCCAGTCTTGTTTTCATTGGTCCAAATAAGAAGCATATGAGCATGTATGATTATCAGTGTTCTGCAAGATAGTTGACAAGGAAACATAAATAGCGGCTTAACAGATTGTAAAAAACAAACCACAGGACTGTCTTGGAAAGTGATATTTTTGTCTTAAGAGTTAGGTTGGGCAGAAGCTAGATGGCAAGCCACCCAATGTGATTTCAAATTATGTTTATTTTCTTTCCTACACTTAAATGTAAGGTCTAGGGTGTGTTGCTGAACAAGGAGACCTTGGAGTGCAGGTTCATAGCTCCTTAAAAGTGGAGTCGCAGGTAGATAGGATAGTGAAGAAGGCGTTTGGTATGCTTTCCTTTATCGGTCAGAGTACAGAGTTCAAGTGTTGGGAGGTCATTTTGTGGCTGTACAGGACATTGGTTAGGCCACTGTTGGAATATTGCGTGCAATTCTG
>NC_057733.1:30398772-30402692 GCF_004010195.1 Chiloscyllium plagiosum | reverse complement strand
ACATAGCTGCTCAACCTTCCCTCAGAAGGAAACCCTTCATCCCAGAAATCAATCTAGAGAAATCTCCTTCAATTGCCTCCAATATAAGTATAGGCCTTCTTAAATCAGGAGACCAAAATTGATTGCAATGCTCCAGGTATGATTTCACCAAAGTTCTGTATATATGTAGCAATTAAGACTTCAGTATTTTTATAATCAATTATTCTTGTAATAAAAGTAACCTAACAGAAACACACAATATTAAATTCACTGTACCATCAGATCTTCCTCCCTCTAATGGGCGGCACGGTGGCACAGTGGTTAGCACTGCTACCTCACAGTGCCAGAAACCTGGGTTCAATTCCTGCCTCGGGCAACTGTCTGTATGGAATTTACACATTCTCTCTGTGTGGCGGTGCTCCGGTTTCCTCCCACAGTCCAAAAATGTGCAGGGTAGGTGAATTGGCCATGCTAAATTGCCCGTAGTGTTAGGTGAAGGGGTAAATGTAGGGGAATGGGTTTGGGTATGTTGCTCTTCGGAGGGTCGGCGTGGACTTGTTGGGCCGAAGGGCCTATTTCCACACTGTAAGTAATCTAATCTAATCTAATGCTGAGCAAAATGTGCTCAGTCAAGGATTTCGCTTTCTGCCCCCATCTCAATGAACTGTGGCATGAAAATGATATCGAACATCTCTTCCATAACCTTTGCCTTCATGCCCACCTCTTTGGACAGAAGTTCTCTCCCACTATCCCCAATACTGCCCTCCACTTGGACTCTGGACCCCTCCCTCTGGCCTTTTACCTGCACTGGATTGCTTCATTGAGAATTGTGACATGATACTGGCTACTTTTATTTCTCTGCTCTCCTCACTCACTCATTCTAACCGGCCTCCCTCTGAATTTGCTACTCTCCATTCTCTCAGAGTGTAACCCTGACTTTGTTATCAACTACTAAGAAGAGTCATGCTGTTGTCAGCAGATGTACTGACCTTTATCTTGCAAAGATTGAGTGCTAACTAACAGACACTACTTCCCATCTTACTCTGGATCATGACCCTACTATTGAACATCAAGTTGCTGTATCTAGGATTGTTACTGACCTCACCTCCTCTAGAGAACTGCCCTCCACAGCATCTCTTTTTACGGTCCTCTAACCCCACACAGTGCACTGAAACCCTTTTCCCAAAATAGAGAAACAGACTGCCCTGGCAAAACCATCATTTCAGCCTATTCCTGTCCTATTGAACTTAGTTTTTCTAAGCTTGACTCTGTTTCCCCTGCCTTGTTCAGTCTATTCCCACTGACATTCGTGATTCTCCTAACAGTTTAGCTCAGTTTCTAGTTTTCTGACCCTAACTGCCTTCTCTTCACCATGGATTTGCAAACCCTCTATGCATTCATCCTCAGCAGGAAACTCTGGAGGTTCTCTACTTCCTCCTTGAAAAGAGGCCTGGACAATCCATACTTATCACACCCTCTTTTACCTGGCTGAGTTCATTCTCACTTTCAACAGCTTCTCCCTTAACTTGTCTCACTTTCTCCAAGTCAATGGTGTTGCAATGGGTACTCACATGGGTTCCAGTTATTCCTGTCTCTCTGTGCGGGGTATGTGACACATCTTTTCTCATGTTGTACTTGGTATTTCACCCACAAGTCTTTCTCTAATACATCAGATTTAGAAAAACCAATCAGTTTTCACTTTCCGTTCTGCTTTCACCTTCACCGTTTCTGACTTTTCCTTTCATTGTTTCAACTTCACTGTTTCTGCTCTCTGCCAATATGGGCCTGTAGTCACTGGACCTTTGAAGGATGAGAGGTGATCTTATTCAAATATATAAGATTCTTTAGGGGCTTGACAGGGTAAATGCGTAGAGGTTGCTTAACCTTGTGGGAGAGTTTTGCACCAAAGGGCATAATCTCAGTGTAAGGGATCACCTCTGCTTCATCTGGAAGAATGACCCTGACCTTCCTGTTGCTTGTGAGTTCATTAAATCTTGCTTCCATGCTGACATTTCTACTTTGTGCCTGCTGCAGTGTTCTGATAAAGTTAAAGGAAGCTGGAGAAAGAGCATCTCATTTTCCACCTAGATGTCTTACAGCCTCAATATTGCGCTCATAAACTTCAAGGCATGACCTCTGTCTTCCATTTCAAAAACAACCTCACCATTTCTGGCAGGTCTTGTTGGCTTTGGTCTTAGCATACAGACCCATTTTCTCCTTTTCATACCTACTTTACATCTCCCTCTCTCCACAGATACTGCCAGACCTGCTGGGTTTTCCAGCAATTTCTGTTTTTCTTAATTGAGTTCTTTGATGAGGCTGCCACAGGCAATATATGAGGATAATATTGTGAATGTTATATATTTGGACTTTCAGAAAGTATTTCATGTGGCGTCACATGGTAAATTGGTTAGCAAATTAGAAATATGTGGATTGTTGAGTCGTTGGCAGGATAGGTTAAAAGTTGGCTAAAAGATGGGAAACAGAGGGTAGGCACTTCTCAGATGGGGACGATTTAAAAGTGGTGTTTCCCAGGCATTGGTGTTGGGACCCTTGCTTTTTATGATTTATAAATGATTTAGAGAGGGATGTTGAGGTCAAAATATCTGAATTTGCAAATGAACAAGCTGGGGAGAACAGTGAATTGTGAGGATGATATTGAGCACCTTCAGAGGGTTATTGACAAATTGACTGAATGGGCATATACCTGGCACATTAATTTCAATGTAGACAAATGTGAGGTAATGCACTTTGGTAGAAAAAACATGGAGAGATAAAACAGGCTTAATTTCATAAATTTGTGGGGAGTGTAAGAGCAGAGGGACCTCAGGGTTCATTTGCATGATTCTCTGAAGTTGGCCAATCAAGTTGAAACAGTTGTTAAGAAGGATTATCGGATCCTTATGTTTATAAATAGAGGCATAGAGCATATAAGCAAGAAGGTGATACTTCACCTCTACAAACCATTGGTCAATTTCTGTTCAGTTCTGGCCACCTTATTGAAGGAAGGATATTAAAGCCCTGGAGAGAGTTCAAAGGCAATATATCAGAATGACACCAGAACTGAGGGACTTTAGATACAAGGTAAAATAAGAGAATTTGGTCTAATTCTCCTTGTTGCAGAGAAAATTAAGAGGTGACCTTATTGAGATGGTCAATTTGATGGACAATTTTTCAGGGTAAAGAAGGATATTTTGTTTCCACTAGTTTGTTTGTCAGTAACTAGAGGTCACAATTTCAAAATTGTCAGCAACAGAGCTAGATGCGAGATGAGGAGAAACTTCTTTGCTCAGAGAGTTGTTAGGATTTGGAATGTGCTGCCTGGGAGAGCAGTCAAAGCAGATTCCATCAAACGTTTCAAAAGAGAGCTGGATATACATTTAAAAGTGATGAATTTATAGAGATAGGGCTGGAGAATGGGACTAACTGGGTATCTCTTATAGGAGCTGGTATAGATGTGATGGGCTGAATGACCTCTGTAAAATTCTATGATTGTATTTGAAATCCGAATTACTTGCTCTCCTGCATACTAACTTTTTGTGATCCACATACTAGGACACCCTTTGTACTGAAGCGTTCTGTAATCTCCTTCCATTTGAGTAATATTTTACTTCTTCCAACCAAAGAGGATGACTTCACATTTTCCCTCATGATATAAGTGCAATGTCCTTTCATCCAAGTCATTAATATTGACTGCAAAGAATTGGGCACCACCCCCCACCTTTTCCTCCGCTACATTGATGACTGTATCGGCGCTACCTCGTGCTCCCATGAGGAGGTTGAACAGTTCATCCACTTTACTAACACCTTCCACCCCAACCTCAAATTTACCTGGACCGTCTCAGACTCCCCCCCACCCCCTTCCTAGACCGACTCAACACGGACATTTACTATAAACCGACCGACTCCCACAGCTACCTAGATTACACCTCCTCCCACCC
>NC_057733.1:30259966-30398225 GCF_004010195.1 Chiloscyllium plagiosum | reverse complement strand
ACCCTCGGACTCAGCACCGCCTTCTTGACCTGCAATCTTCTTCCCGACGTCTCTACCCCCATCCCCTCTCCAGCCTATCACCCTCACCTTAACCTTCTTCCACCTATCGCATTCCCAATGCCCCTCCCCAAAGTTCCTCCTCCCTACCTTTTATCTTAGCCTGCTTGGCACACCCTCCTCATTCCTGAAGAAGGGCTCATGCTCCTTGGATGCTGTCAGACCTGCTGTGCTTTTCCAGCAACACATTTTTCAGCTCTGCAAATAATTGAAGCCCAGCACAGATCCCTGTGGTGCCCATCTAGTTACAACTTGTCAATATAAAAATGATTAATTTATCCCAAATATATTTCCCTGTTGTTAGGCAATCCTCCATCTGTAACAAATGCCACGAATTCTTAAGCGGTACAGTAAGCTTTAATGTAGCAGTTTGTTGAATGACTTTCCAAAGTCCAAATACATTACATTTACTGGCTCTTCTATCCACCATGCTTGTTGCATCCACAAAGAATTTTGAAAATAATTGTTAAAAATGTTTTCACGCTGCTTGATGAAGACCATATTATGTACAAGCAAAGATAAACTCTTCCTGATGGCAATGTGTGTCTTTTAACCTTGAACATACTTCACGAACCAGCCTCAACAGCCTTCTGCAGGAAAGAATTCTGCAGATTCACTGCCTTCTGAGAGAAGAAATTCCTCCTCATTCCTGTCTTAAATATACGAACCCACACTTTAAAATTATTCCCTTTGGTTCTAGACTCTCCTACAACTCTCCACATCCATCCTAACAAGTATCCCCTAAGAATCTCATATATTTCAATAAGGTCACATCTCATTCTTCTATATTTGAAGAAGTATAGGCCCAGCCTACTTGACCTCTTCTCCATTAGCTCGTGAACCTTCTCTGGACTGCCATTATATCTTTCCTCAAATAAAAGACCTCCAAACTGTTGCCTTATAACCATCCTGCATTCTTCCTTAACGATAGATTTCAGAATTCTCTCACTGTCAGATGTTGGGTTAATTGATCTACAGTTTCCTGTATCCTGCTTGCCTCCTTTCTTGAATTGGGATGTCACATTTGCAATTTTCCAATCCACTATGACCTTTCCAGCATCTAGGAAATTTTGAAAGGCTACAACCAAGGCATCCAAAATCTCTACAGTCATCTCCTTTAAAACCCAAAGATGTTGGCCATCAGATCCTGAGGATTTAATCAGCCTTGAGTCTGACTTGGTTTCTAAATAAGCCTGCTGCTGCACAATTCTTCAGGATTTTCTCAGACATGTCTTTAAAAAGGTTTCAGACTCCTGAAGAAACACGTTACATTATTTTCTGTTTCCTCTTTTCATTAATGTACCAACATTCATTCCAGGCTGTGAGCAAGACTTGAAGGAGCCATCATAATGGAAATAAAAAGTGTGGTACCATATTCTACAGACTTGTTTATTATCATCCCAGATACCCTCTGGGTATTAATTTAAATTAATACCCAGAGGAAAAGATATCTCGTAATCTCCAAATTCAATATAATGTGTTGTTATTAGGTTCTATTGAGAAAGGACGCACACCAAGTCAGGTTTTAAGTTTATAAATAATTTATTGCAGTTGACAGCCATCTGACCTCTGGGAGAGGTAAACTACTACAAGCAGTTAATGCAAAAAGATCAAAAATGGTGTGCCCTCAGTCTACTTGTAGCAGGCTTCATGTTTTAAGACTGTAGTCAGAATATACACTGAATGCAGTGACAATGTAAAGGCATGATTGGACGGTTCCATAGCCCAATTTTAATTCTCATGCAGGATCATTTAATTAGAGATTTGGAGCATTTGATGCAAATGAATTGCATTCCCCATTCATTGTTTTTAAAAATGGGTATGCATGTACTGTCATTAGACTTTGTTTTAAACATAGCATGTCCTTTCATACTTATATGGAAAAGATTATATAATCAAGTTCCTCCAGAAAGAATGTGTTGCTCTCTGTTTCAATTAACAACTATTACTATCATGAGACCAATATCTTGTAACAAAAGATTGCCTAAGGGGAGAGGGTCATGGATTTGTACCTGTCTTAACCTTTGGTGGTAAAAAGTGGCAGCTCTGGAAGTTAGCAGGGATGTTATTCCACATTAAATTAAAAAATAACAGTTTCAAACATTTAGTAATTCAGCACATTTGTAGTAAATTGTCAAAATGAAGAATACAGCTTCTTCAAATCACTTGATTGGAAATGTTGGCATTAAGTGCAAAATCCCTAATTAAAGGCCTTTGAAGTGTGCTGACACTGCCACAATAAATTACCACCATCTCTTTCTCCTGTAAAATTACAATCAATCATCCAATCTGTAAACCATTCAATCAATAAAGGTTGTGCTGTCTACTTCCATTGCACCTGATGATAGAATGCTGACCAAGTGTGAATATACATGTCAGAGCTCAGAATTTCTGAGGCAGGGAAAGTGTTTGCTACATCTACGATTAAAAGCTATGAACCTACCCCAAACATTTGTCGCAGGTCAGGGTCTCTGAATCGGAAGGGAATGTTGGAGACATGTAACCTTTTGGGCTGCTGTTTCTCTGTGGTCTCTGATGACTGTAGCTGCTGTGACGAATCTGTCTGTGCGGCTTCATCTGTCTGCTGGGAGAACGGTAAAAGGCAATGATAAAACAACAGGCAAGTAACACGCAAAGCATGCCAGCCATGACATAAGGTGAGGCATTCTCATTCCCAAAATAGCCATTTTGAATCCAAATTGACTGTCAAATTGAAGAGCCATATTTGCATGCCTTCCCCATTAGTCATGGTCCCCTCCTTTCTTACTATTCTCTTTTAAAGTACAATCTATTTAATGTTGGAATGTGCATTGTTCTGAACAACCCAAGGGAACAACAACAAAGGACAATTTGAGTATTGATAGATCACTTGCAGACCAAATCTCGGAACGAAAATAGTGTTCATTAGGAACTGGCCTCTATGCAAAAATGTGAAATTGTCTTTTACACCCAGTATAATTACATGGAGCTAATTGCTCCATTTCTAAGATGTTGAAAAATCATGTGACTTATTTTGTGATCATGGCAAACTAATTAGTAAGAGGATCTGAGGAATTCTCAATGTATTCTGAAGAAGTGCTGATGGTTTTACAACAATCATCACACCTACAAATCTAATACAGTAATATTTTCAGTCAGTTCTCAGTCCAACTTCATGATTAAAAACATTTATGCACAAAAAAGAGCATCATGGGCCCAGCACTGCTATTTGAACTAATTGTCAAGTTTAATGCAATTCCATATTTTAGCACTGTGCAATATGTCAAAAGGTTTCAGTATGCAGTATGTTTCATTAAGTGGCAGAGAAAGGTATTTGCATGATTATTGTAACTTATGCAACAGCTATGTCCTCTAGAACAATATGATAAAGCCAATGTGACTACACTTTTATTCAAGGACCATATTTGGCCACAGCCAATTGCACCATCTGACCAGGATTCATACCACAACTCTCATTCTTTTGCAGAATCAAATTTCAACAAAATACTGTGGGAGAAAGGTCACATAAATCAAAAGGGGAAATACAAAACAATCTTTAAGATAATCCATTCTAAGGAAAACACTACTTTCAAGTAGCACATTGAAACATTGAGTGAGTGAAAAAACCTCCATCAAAAATCCACCATTAGCTCATATATAAAGGTAGAACTGATGTCAATTCACTTATTAAGTGGGGTGTAAAAAGTTAAAAATTATTAAGTGGGAAAACTAAAATGATTCTTGACTGAGGTCTTATGCTCCCCACAGCCTTAGCAATATCCACACCTTAGGAATAATCAAATAATAGCTCACAATATACTGACCATGTTTAATTACAGGACTTTCTTTGATTCTGTGTAAATTATGTCTTCAAAATATTTCATATACAGTAATTTTGATTCTGAAAAGTTACTCATGTGCCCTGAAATCCCGAACATATTTTTCTTGCCAATTACTCGAGAAGGCTGAACACAAACACTAAGCTGATTTTGGATAGTTTCTCAATTAAGAATGATCTCATGAAGCTGTATCATTTGATGGAATGTCAATTACTCTCAACCCCCAGTGTGTCAGTAACAATGCAGAGCTTATGTCTGAGCTGTAACAGTTTGCTCTTCTGATCTTTTGCAAACTTAAAACAAGGTGATATGTCAAACATGAAAAGAGATTGCGATTGACTGCAACAATATAATTTGTATGTTTGAACACTGAACATAAACTGGTCAATGAAAGACTGGAGCTGGTTCAGATCATCACAATAGTCCTCTATCATCAACATGGCAGTTGGTTTGAATGACTTACAGGAACTGGATTTGTGCAGCAATTTCAATGAAAATAAAATTATTGATATTGCACTTATTTTGCTGTAAGATTCTGTTAAACTGTACGTTTGCTAATTGACAAAGATTTAAACAAAAACTCATATGAATTTTGTTCCAGGGCAGTTAGCTTTTGTGTGTGGGAATGTACATCATTCAGAGAATGGCAGGCCATGGATGCTGTGCTACTGTAATATGTAGAAACCCAGTATGATATTAACAGAATCTGCTTTTCCTTGTCATACCAATAGTAGCTCATGACAATCATAGTAATTGTGATAAATCAATAGGAAAAACATTACATTCCCTGGCAAAAAGAAATTAATGGGACTTAACAATATTGCCATTGTGAATAAATACTAGTACTCTTTAAAAGGTTTTCTTGCATTAAACAATTCTTCGTCTATCATTGTGATGTCAGACAGCTGTGAAATTTATAACAATTATATGCAACAGACAACTCTATGTAGAGATGCCTGGCAATGGAAGTGTTCCCAGCAGATACAGACTCTTATGAGTAATTTAAGCTTAATTTATTACCTTTACTTTTAAATTTTCTATATTATCAATTTTGATATTTTGCAGACAATGACTTAGGCCTACTTCACAAATAAAGCATCTTTATCATGTAAGTCTTAACCTTCACATCTAATCTTTGGACATGATAGAACCCCACCCTTTCTACTGTTAGGAATTTGCATCATGAACTGTCTAAGGAATTGGGTGGTTTAATTTTTCCATGTTGTCACTACACTGTTCAGAATTTGACTTGAGTAAGCAATAACAATTGTGAGAAAACAAAACTGTACAAAATTGTACATTAGCTAGTATCCACCAAAACAAAGGCAAAACAGTACCAGGAGTAAACTCTCAGTCAGTCACCACAGATTTTGATTCTCACTTTTTTAGCTGCGCTACAGCTTCTGTTGGTCAACAAAGAAAGTGTCAGAGAGGGAAATTAATCAATATGAAGTTAAATACTGTTTTAAGTTCTATATGTGCAGAATTATTACTATCACTTCTAGCAGAGTTGCATAGGATGCTTAATTTGCCAATGTAAAGATAATATCTTCTTTATTTTCCTGTTTTCCTGATTACGGACTAAAATGGGAAAAGGACTGCTTTTAAAAAAACAAGAATATGTGGAAAGGATTACTGCACCTTAAAAAAGCAAGTTGTCTGACACTCATTGTATGTGCTGTTTACACTGCTATTTGTTCAAGCAGTGGGGGATGAACTGGAGCCAGGAGGTATATCTGGTGGGAAACCTGGCAGGCAACAAGATTGGAAACAAGAACAAACATTGCTGAAGAAACTCAACAGGTCTGGCAGCATCAGTGGAAAGAAAGCAGAGTTAACACTTTAAGTCCAGTGACCTATCTTCAGAAGGTTCGATGGCCTGTGGAATGGTGCCATTGACAAATGCCGTCTTCCTGCCAACAACAATGTGATTGGCTTCCAACTAGTTGAACAGCTTATGGGTATGAGTCAGAATCCATTGGACTTCCACAAAAGAAAGATATGTCCATAGTTCTGGAGTTAAAAAAAGCACCTCAAGCCTGAAGAAAGCCAGTTTATTTCCCCTCAGTTGCTGTGAGCTGTGGATTTTAACAAATAAGTCAGAAAAGTAAGTGGAAGCATCTGATTGATTGAAAAGATACACTACTGTTTGTTCAATTCATAAAGTTCCAGATCTTCTACAGAGGATACCCCAGTAAATGAAATTCTCTGGTTATTTTACATTGTCACACTAAAGCTCAGTAGAAGTCTGGGCAGCTGCAAAGTTATTGAACAGTGGGTATCTTTCAGCTTTCTTTGACCTCAAAAATCCAAACCAAATGCATTAAAGACTTGATCTTTCTAAAAGTATTACAGGGTCTTATATTGATGATTGTTCTAAACATTTATTTTCGTGTAAGATGCTTGATAATGTAGTAATGTGAATAATCCAACAGCTGAGCAGCTTTATATTGAATCCAGTTTTCCAAGCATTATATTGTATAATCTGACAACTGAAAATAAATGGCTGGCCAGGAAAACTTGAATTCTGTGTAAGCTTATGTCTAAGGGTTAAATACAACTCAGTTATTCCTTAAAACCTGTAATAATTTGGAACTGGTGTTTGAATCAACATGGGCACTCATTACTCTTAAAACTGAGATGTTTTATATCAATTCAATTTGAATGACCAAAGGTAAATTTAAGCGAAAATGATCTTGGTTCACACAGATCATAAAATAATGAATAAATAATGTGGTCTCTTTGGGAATTTTGAGGATACACAAGAAATCTCAAATGGTCAACTGATGCCATTTCTAAGCATGAATTTCAAAGAGAAACATCTAAGGCATTTGAAACAATTAACTAGAAGCACTGACTTAGATTTGCAAATGTATATTTCAATAGTCCGCATTTTAATCTTCTGGCAATTGTATCTTCATTTTGCAGTTGATTCAAGCTGAATGGAAGGATTGGTAACTAGATTTGGAAAACCATTTCAGCAAGCACTGAGTGAAAATCAACTAACCGTCTAACCTGGCACAGCAGGAAAATCTATAGCAGATGCTGCAATTGCACAACGCGGAACAAGTTTCTACATTTCACCACTTACAAAACTTCTATAGTGCAGACTGATCTAATTTTACCACTCCTAATTACTATTGTGGCAGTATCGTTAATCTCTGCCTATTTAGCTCTTTTTACACTTTATTGGAAACTACTTCAACCTCTTTCAAAGAGAAAAGGTTGCAATAAACAAAAGCTACATCATTATCCTAAGCAGACTGGCTAGGAGAATACTGTTAGAACATGCTGTACAAATAACAGCCGGGAAAATATAAATACTAGGAAAAAAGGTACATGTCAAGGGCAACATGGTCAAAAATAAATTGCCAAAATTGCCTTGAAAATGTACATAATGAGAAGAGAAAGTAGGAAATAAGCAAAGATGGGGTCAAAGTAGTCATATATAAATCAAAGTCTAACTATTAGGATGTAAATGAATGTATTGGGTTGAAAGATTATAGAGGTCAATAGTGATTTCTGAGTAAACTATTATTGGGACTACTGCTTATTGGGTACAATGAGATGAAACAATGATAGAATGTACCCCAATTTGTCTTACCTGATATTACAATGCTTTGGGGAACTAGGTATAATGTGTTGTGAATACACTAGGGACAAGGATAGGTCATTTGGCACCAGCTACGCTTAAAAAGCTCACAGAGCAGACACTGATGCGGCACAAATACAATTACAAATACTTATAGCGGCAACACTCATTTCTGAGTCAGATTCTTGACAGTATAGGTCCTCAACTAGTCTTAATCACTGCTGAACCTGGAATGAGTGAGAATCAGGAAGGAAGCTTCACTGGTTGGCATCATAGCTATCATTAAGGAAGACAGTTGTAGGGGATTGATATCAATAACCTCAGTCAAGGACATTGCTGCAGGAGATTTTCATCATAGATATTTTCTAATCAACCTGTTCAGAGATTTTATCAGCCCCTTTGGAGCGGATGGACTTGATCCTGGGCCTCCTGGCTCAGAGGGGGGTCAGAGGGTATTCCCGGCATAAACATTTTCAGCTGGTTCTTTAATGAACTTCCTTCTGCCATAACATTAGAAGTGGAGATATTTGCTGATGATTGCACAATGTTCAGTATCATGAATGAGTTCTAAACTACTAAAGAACTGAAGCTGTCTGGATCCATAAACAGCAAAACCAGGCCAATATTCAGGTTTGGGCTGATAAATGGCAAGTGACATCTGTGCCACACAAGCTCCACACAATGAACACATCAAATACAATGGAATCAAACCACCACACATTCATCAATGTGACAGTCTTGAGTATTATTGAAAAAAATACACAGTTTGTCAAAATTTTATGTCCTGCACTCATCAGGACAATTCACAAGAATCCAATTTCAAGAGAAAAACAGCACTTATAATGTATTAGAGGAGAAGGTTGATTGGGTGGCAAGTGAACTCTGATAGTAAAGATATTGCCATGGAGAATGCACCAACTAAAGATGATGGATAAATAATAGCCAGGCTTTGTTTAAAAGTTTTGCTCTGATTAGGTGAGGCATTACCCTGAGAAATGAACCAACAAATGGCTATCAACTATTTTCTTGAGGTGAAACAGACACATTTGAAACAGGGTGCTGTATTCTTTCTGTTTGCAGAGAAAAGAGCGCTGTGTATTAGTATACATCAGTTGATGCAACTGTATTGTGAGCATGAAAATCCCAAATTAGTTAACAATGTTTAGAGATTACCAGGATATAGTACTGCAGTACAGATGTATATCACTTTGTTGAGTGGTACAATGGTGAATATGCTAGGAATGTCAAATGAGCACAAGGACATTGCATTGCTTTTGACATGCAAGTCCTGCATGATATTTACAGATATGAAGAAGTCCTCACTGTGCCAGTGGATACTTGCTTAAACTGAGTTTAGCAGTTCACACAACCATTTGGCCAGTTCATATTATATAGAACTTGTCATAGATAAAATGGAGAGTACAGTAAAATCACTTTTGTGAATTTTCAGCAGCCTACACTGATGCCATGAATTAGAAGGGCAATATACTGGTTCATTTCTCACAGCAATGTCCTGACCAATCAAAGTCAAACTACTTGGTTTAACTTTAAGCAAAATATGCCATTTCATAATCAGTCATCACATAACTAATGCTTTTCGATAGAAATATCTCTACCAATCAGAGATCCTATTTGTCAACTCGTCAGCATTCAGCTCTCACACATAATAAATAAATAAATATAAACTTTGCAATTTGCAAGATGAGCTGATTATAAAAAGCTTTGACTAATGTGTGCTTTTTTTTTACAATACTCAAGTTATGTATTAGTAAACATCTATTTGTATTACGATAATTGAATCCTCCACTAACAACACCCTGGGGTTACCATTGACCAGAAACTGAACTGCAGCAGCCATATAAATGCTGTAATCCCAAAAGAAGGCTTTAAACTCTGGGATTAGTAACTCACTTTCTGATTCCTTAATGCCTACTTATTATCTACAAATCACAGGTTAAGAGAATGATTGAATGGTCTCCATTTGTCTGGGTGAGTGCTACACTAACAATGTTCAGGAAATGCGACTCAATCCAAGACATAGCAACTCATCCACCACCTTCTACATTCACAGTGGTATATGTGTACCATCTAAAACCTGCACACAACAATGCACTAAGTCGCTTACGACAGCACTTTACAAAGCTGGAACCACGAAGGACAATGAATGAGGATACATCGAGTTTCCCTACAAACTAGCACTCATCCTGATTCAAACTATAATGCTGTTCCTTCACTGTCAGTTAGTCAAAGTCCTGGAGCTCCCTCCCTAACAGCATTGTGAAGTCACTACAGCACAGACTACAGCAGTTCAACAGATATCTCACCATCATCTTCTAAGCGCCATTAGGAATGGATGATGCTATAAGTGCTGGCCCAGAGAAACTTGGGAGTTTTAGTAGACTCAGCAATTAAAAGTCCATGCAATGCTGAACCAGGAGAATGTTGAGTTTCTTCGTCAAAACAAAATGCACTTTGGATATCATGGCCTTCTGGTTGCCAAGGAACAAAGGAATCACTTCCATGGTAAGTAAAATTTTGATCTTTGGAAGAAGACACCTAAATTGTATTGAATGACAGAAGGATTTTCAGAGTCCAGTATTAATTGTAACCTCAGGTTGCCCCTGTAATTACATGGGTTAAGAGGATTCTGCTTGGATCTCTGGACAGGGGGGGGGGTGGCGTGGAATGGGTGGAATGTAAAGTGTAACACCCAGGCCCCTCAAGATGCAGCTTTCTTGGATTCCTAGTTCAAAGAATAACTACAGTCTTTTTTCAAAATATAGATTTCATGTTCTTCAGTGATTTAAGCTGCTTGCCTGACTTTGTCTCTAATGGTGGCACCAATTTTGCCTTTGCAACAGGCAATATCTCTCCATGTTCTCGTTGTCCAAACCTCTATTAAAACCCCTGAAATGCTGAATTTAACTTGTCTCGAAACACTGGGAAAACCCAAAAGCAGGAGAATCGAGGTCCCCATCTCTCAAAGCAAATATAAATTTATTGTAAATGAAGGGAAATTGGCACAAATCCCAAGTAATATTGTAATTGTATAGAAGCGGCTACAGAAAAGGCGAACAAAAAAAACTATATTGAACTTCAAAAATATTAAAAAGGGATGCGGATTCAAACTAATAAAATGTAAACAAAGGAAAGATTCCTTTGCAAAAAAAGTAATCAACACATGTATTGGATTGCCAGATGGAGTGGCAGGGATAACCATCCTAAAATGGTCTTCCAGATCCATAATTAGGGGCAGCTGGTAGCTCAGTGGTTAGCACTGCTGCCTCACTGCTCCAGGGACCCGGGTTCGATTCCACCCTTGCATGACTGTCTGTGTGGAGTTTGCACTTCCCATGTCTGCACTGGTTTCCTCCCACAGTCCAAAAATGTGCAGGTTAGGTGGATTGAACATGCCAAATTACCCATTGTACCCACAGATCTTTAAGTTAGATGTATTAACCATGGGGAATGCAGAGTTACAGGAGTGGGGTCTAGGTGAGATACTCTTCACAGGGTCGGTGTGGACATGAAGGGCTGAATAACCTGTTTCCACACTGTAGGGATTCTATTATCTATTATTACCTTGCAAAGTTCCACTTTAATTCAAGACATTCAGCCTACAGAAATGGTCAAATCACAGTTATGAGGCAAAGTGGCTTCATTCCAAATGACGCTGTGAAGATCTTGTCAGGCTAATGTTTCTTTTTGTAGCTGGGAATAGTAGTCAGGTGAAGACCTGCAAGGTATCTGAATGATTCTCACTTGGGTGCCAATCTTTTGAGTAGCTGAACAAAAAGTAAATTGCTGTTTTCTTAAAACTGACAAGGTAAATATACTCACATTTTATTAACTTATTCAATCATGCTCTATGTTACACCATTGAAGGCTCAATGGAGAATCACAGGAAGATGTTATAATGTGGTGTCTATTTCAAATTTTCATTCCAAATAGACAGCAATGTCCATTTTGGGCCCACCAGTTCTTAAACTGCATTGGTGACATGATTCCTTTCAAGGCTTTGCACTGGATTTGTATCTAAATTATCATATAACACAAAATATGAAATTACACAGGTAAAGATTATCTAAGATATGTTTAGAAGAAAGCGTGTTTTCAAACACGCCAATCTCTGCAGTTCTCTATTCAATGTTTCCTGTTCAGCTAGCTCAAGTGTGCAACTGTATTTTCACATTTGACTCACTTTCACATTATTTTGCAGAAATAACTTGCAAAATCTATCCAAAGCCTCATGAATCCACAAATCACATATCGAAAACTATTGTTGTAGCAGACAGTATGTCAATGCCATGCCAACAAATTTTCCCTGTATGTAAAGTGGCTGCTACCTGGCTTATGTACATTTGCCATGCAAAATAATTCCTATGTCAGATGGATTCAGCTTCGGGTGGGGGGGGAGGGGGGGGGAACTTGTTACATTCTAACCTGTTTCATTCTATTTTTCAGCAGCCTACAATAAAGCTACGGCAAAGTCATTGAGGTCTACAGCCAGGAAAAAGGTCCTTTGGCCATCGAGTCTGTGTCGGTCAAAAACAAACACCTGACTCTTCTAATCCTATCTTCCAGCACCTGGCACATCACCCATTATGCCTTAGCATTGAAAGTGCACATTTAAATTCTTCTCAAATGCTGTCAGGATTTCTGCTTTTACCACCCTTTCTGTCAATGAGTTCCGGATTCCCACTATCCTCTGGGCGAAAAACCTTTCCTCACATCCCTTCTAAAACTACTGCCTCCTACCTTAAGTCTATGCCCCTTGGTCAATAATCCTTTCTAATGGGAAAAGTTCCTTACTGTCTACCCTCGTAATTGCATTCACCTCAGTCTGCTCTGCTCCATCTCATAACTAACACTCTCCAGCCCAGTCCAAGGTCTGTTCTCAATGAAGTATCTCACAGAGCTTGAGAAGGTTGTATCACATGACAAGACAGAATCAAATTCTTGAAGTGGTCAAGGTGTCTTGTGTAAGGTTTCATATGACAAGAGCAATGCATCATGGAAGCTTCATTTCTATCCTCTCTCATGGAACTAAAATACCCACAGTGCACCATGACAATCCAAGGTCACAAATAAAATTCAATAATAGCAAAAACCTTGTGCAACATTACGCTATTGTCAACCTCGGTAAGGAATACAAATCCACCATGGGAAAACAGTTGGAAAATTAATCTTCTAATTATTTGAATGACTAAGAAAAATGGCTTGGGGATGGAGGGAAAGTAAATTAAGTAGATATATAAACATATAAAACAGATATGTGTGTAAAGCATAAATTACTGACAAAAATGGGCAAATGTGTAACTCTACAATCTCATTGGGGAGCTTTCACCTGAAAGGGACTTGAATCAAATATAGAACTGCAATATTGGATCTCTGATTCATTGACCACCGAGTGCACCTTCCTACTATGAATGCATATATTGAATTTCTCGTAATGAAAGCTTTTTGGAGTAAAGTTTAAAAATACAATTTTCAGTCAGGAATAACGTTTACCTATCCATAAGAATTGTATTTCCAGTATCAGCAACACATGTAATCCTTGTCTATCTTGTCAACAATGTTTTAATATTGGTTCAGTAGATGACTATAACACAGTGATGGGCAAATTGTTTTTGTATTTAGGTTGCTGTCATAAGCATCAGGCTTGGCACTTCAGATCTTGGTCTAACTGTGAATAAAGCCTGGAGAGATATACCAGTATTTATTGATTTCCTTAAATTGATTTAATATAAGTAGTCAGTTGCAATGGAGTATTATCCATCCCATGGGATTACTCTTGCAGACAATGAATTGAGACACCAAAAGCGATAGAATGGTAATAATGTATATTTCAACTCAGTGGGAACAATGCCTACCCACTATAAATAATCATTCAAATACAAGGTTAGTGAAAAATGAACAATCCTCTCTATACATGTTCAATGACAGAGAGAGTTTTTGTTTTGTTTCTCCAATGATCTGTGGAGTAACTGTTCTTTCCAGCCCACTGGCATTCTAGGAAACACATGGCAGAACATCTGGCAGTTTCAACAAACACAAGAGTCCATATTATCTGTCGATTATCAGTTTAATTAAACAATTCGGGAATTATCTTTCACAAAACAACTGAAGCGGTACATAAGGTCTGCGTAATGGGTATGCCATTGGAGACCTTGGGAAATGATGATCATCATTCAAATTCAGTCTAGGGGGATCTGCTGTCAGAATTTGGCCCTCCTCCTCCATAAAACATAGAGCTCTAGATTTTTCAATCAATGACTGTGAATGAGAAAGGCATCTTAAACAATCAGTGATCGACTCTCAAATTATGAATTGTTAAAGAAGAAAAGTCTTTAGAGAGAGCTGTAGTTGTGTGTGCCTATCTATGAATGGGGGTCACTTAGATGTAACAGCAAATTATAATTGTGTTTCAAATAAAGTTTGTCTATATACATATATTGTTTGTCGGCACACCTGGAGAGACAGGACTTCTGTCAGTATTCACTTCACAGAATTTACAGAACAAATCCAGCCATATGGCCCCACAGAACTATGTAACCATCAATACTCTTTCCAATCTCTTCCTACATTACTTTATTTTACTCCATCAGTCTATTTCTTGCTACTTCATATGCCCATCTAGCTTCTCCTTAAATACATTTATAGGTCGTTAGGCAGTACAGAACTTGAGAATAAAAATATTTTGTTTAAACTTTTTGTCTGGCGCTCATCTGGACAGTTTGCAATTAACAATGAAGTAAAGGTGAAACAACATTTCAACTGGTTGAGAGGTGTGTGTTGATTGTTTGATATGTAGACAGTGGTAGAGGCATCACATGGAGAAAGCACCAATTAAACATGACCGATAGTTAACTGCCAAGCTTTGTTTAAATTTTAGTAAAGGCAGGTTGACTTTGAATAGTCAAAATATTGCGCTGAGAATCAAATCATAAAGTGGCTGCCACTTATCTTGTTGAGTTGATATAGGTATATTAATGTGTACATATTCTGTCTGCAAACACCAGGACCTTGTGTATTCATATATCCAGTTTCCAGTATTCACAAATGTGCGACACTGTGAGCCCATTTGACAATCCGAAATTGGTTGCCAGTGTAATTCGACATGTACTAAAGATTATCTTGAAAACGTTGGTCAATCATGGAATCACATTTAACTTTGGATACTGTGGCATGAGTTTTGCAAGCTTGGGCTAGTTGGATGCCATCAGTAGCTTACTTGTTGTGAACAACCAAAGAGATATCCAGCTTTATATCATCCACTATTCTTTGGGATGTATGGTTGACATATCTGCCATCATACACACTGAAATTTGTATTTTTAAATTTCAAAAATATCCATTATTTATAAAAAATCTTTATATACATACATATTCACTGGAGCAATTTGATTTTGTACAGTCGCTATACATGGAGAATAAACAAACCCAAGACATCTCTTATGTATACATGACTTTACTTACATATATTTGAGGCACCCTGAGGGTCTGATTACTGAACTCTAACTTCACCAGAAAGACTTTCACCACCGCACCTTGGTGGCAGTTGTTCCAAGCTTTAGTGCATCCCTCAGCAGGTCGTCCTGAACCTTGGAACATGCCAGTCTGCAACACTCAGTTGAGATCAACTCCTTGCTATGAAAGACCAATAAGTTTCAGACAAACCAAAGAATATCATTTATCAAGTTGATGGTCTTCCAGTCACAGTCAATGTTTGTCTCGGTGTGTCTCATAGGGACTAGATTGTAGAGCACAGAATCCCGTGTTGTGGAGCTGCTCAGGATGAAACTTGACAAAAACCACTGCATCTTTTTCCAGACTTCCTTTGCAAAGGTGTATTCCAGTAGGAAATGTGTGACAGTCACAACCCCCTCTCACAAGTTTCGAGGGCAGCGTGCGGTGGCGCAGAGTCTGGGAGTTGATTAAAGATCTGATGGGTAGTGCCCTTCTCAGCCCAGCGACATCTCGGTGCTTGTTGGAAAGTTCTGGCAATGAGGCATTCTGCCAAATGACTTTGATAGTCAGCTCAGGGAACCACTTGACAGGATCCACCCCCTCCTTTTCCCGCAGGGTCTCAAGTATACTACGTGCTGACCACTGCCTGATGGACCTGTGGTCAAAAGTGGTTTTCTTTGCAAATTTCTCCATGAAGGACAGGTGATATGGAACAGTCCAACTCCTTGGAGCATTCAGCGGCACCAAGGCCAGTCCCATTCTTCCCAACACTAGGTCAGGTTGAACCTGAGGCGTGAAGGCTTATTTAGGAGGCTTGAAAGTTATAAGTGAGCCAGAAAAGATCTAAAGAGGGAGCTAATAAGAGTCAGGAGGGGACATCAGAAGTTGTTGGTGGATAGGATCAAGGAAAACCCCAAGGCCCTCTACAGGTATATCAGGAATAAAAGAATGACTAGAGTAAGACTAAGGCCAATCAAAGACAGTAGTGGGAAATTGTGTGTGGAATCTGAGGACATAGGAGAAGTGCTTAATGAATACTTTTCATCAGTATTCACACTGGAAAAAAGCAATGTTACGGAGAATATGGAGATCCAGGCGACTAGATTAGATGGGATTGATGTTGACAAACAGGTTTTAGCAATTTTGGAAGATCTGAAAATAGATTAGACCCTTGGGCTGATGGGATTTATCCTCCTTATTCTCTGGGAGCTTTGGAAAGGGATCAGAGGAGATTTACTAGGATGTTGCCTGGAACGGAAGGTCTTACGAGGAAAGGCTGAGGGAACTGAGGTTGTTTTCATTTGAGAGAAGAGGTGACTTAATCGAGACATATAAGATAATCACAGGGTTAGATAGGGTAGACAGTAGAGCCTTTTTCCTCCGATGATAAAGGGTTACACAAGGGGACATAGCTTTAAATTGAGGGGTGATAGATTTAGGACAGATATCGGGGTAGTTTCTTTACACATAGAGTAGTAGGGACATGGAACAGCCTGCCTGCAGCAGTTGTAGACTCACCGACGTTAAGGGCATTTAAATGGACATTAGACATACAATGGATAATAATGGAACGATGTAGATTAGATGGGCATCAGATTAATTTCACAGGTTGGTTCAACATCGAGAGCTGAGGGGCCTGTACTGTGTTGTAACGTTCTATGTTCTATGCACATAGTGACATTGGGTGTTTGCGTACCAAGGGCTACACACAGCTTGATGCAGCCACAAACAAAGTTGACCATCAGGATGTAGGTGGCATTGGGTATGTTCTTCCCCCTCTTATCCGGAGTTTTGTAAATGGAGTCCCTGCAGACTCCATCCAACTTACTTGTTTGTGTTCTAGGCAGAATGTCTTCATTGCTTTACAGAATTACGCGGTTAGTGAAGAACACAATTACTCTATAGGGTTAGAGTTATTTCACCTGTTGCTCCTCTGCCATGCATGCTTCTAACATGGAGATTATATGTTTGTTATACTTGAAGCCGCAGTTGTATATAAGGAAATTTTCACATCTTAATGGGCTCCATCCTGTGTTCAAATTCACCTTTGAAATGGATCAGTCAAATGAGGTCTCTTTTCTTGATGGAACTGTTGAGAAACCAGCTGGGTTCTTTACTAAGGTCTACCACAAAACGACCTCCTAGTCATTATATACATTATCCTACAGTTCTACACACAGTAGGATTGATCTCATTAGCAAACATTTAAACAGGGTTTGTGCAGCTTGATGTTGTTAATAGTGTGTATCAAAACTAGCTTGTGTGATAATGACTACCTTATTCAGCTCATTTTTCATTGTGCATTGTGGAAACTTGTAAACAAGCCTAATGTTCTAAGTCTACCTCAGTTTACCCCGGAAGGTTAAGATATCTCAAAGGTTTGTTGACATCTCTTTAAGCAAAAGGCAAAGCCAGCTGTTTCATGTTACCATTATGTAGTAATGGCTGTGTTTACTACTAATATGGTGCTGCTGTCAAGACTAAAATGTCTTCTACCTAACATTACTCATTTGAAACTAAATAATTCACATTGTTGTGTAATTTTGAAGGAGAATTTGGCTCTCAGGAGTGAGTGAGCTTGAAATTTTACAGGCTACCTCTCTGCCTCTGGTTCCTCCCCATGGGAAACTTCAGAGGGCTGTACAGCCCAAAGACATCCCCAACAACTTGGCTGGTTGCAATGGGCAAGTTATTTCCCACACCAAACCAACCACCCTACTCTTCCAAAATTCACAATACAGTGTTCAGCATTAGATGTGATTCCAACACTGGACAATATTTGCTAAATAATGCCGGATGTGTAAAAAATGACGTTGACACCCAATTTAGAATGGTCAGTCAGGCTCACTGTGTGGTGTACTTGTGTGTACTGGAAGCTACACAGGGATCTGTTCTTTGCAGATAGAAAGAACATATATATGCATTATAAAATAAAGTTGCCATCATCTTATCAGAACGCATGGTTCTCTGATTAGACAGAGTTGCCTGGTGGTAGTTTAACCTGAGGGTTATCTTGTCTCAGATGAGGGGAGAGGTTGAGAAGGAATGCCCTTCATGGTACCTCAGCTGGTGTGGAATTAAAACTACTCTGTTGGCATCATTCTACATCTCAAATTAGTCATGCAACCAACTGAGCTACACAACACCTGAACGTAGCATGCCTATTGCAAATGGAGGAAAAGAAATGATTCCATGCACTGGTTTATTTCTCAAGCTAATGGTACAACCAAAGAGTCAACCTGCCTGGTTTAAATCAACTAGGAACACTTCAACCCCAGAGCATCAATGTGGACTTCACCAGTTTCCTCATTTCCCCTCCCCCACCTTACCGCAGTTCCATCCTTCCAGCTCAGTACTGTCCTCATGACCTGTCCTACCTGCCAATCTCCCTTCCCACCAATCCACTCCACCCTCCCCTCTGACGTATCACCTCCATCCCCACCCCCATTCACCTATTGTACTCTTTGTTACCTTTCCCCACCCTCCTCTCTGACCTATCACCTTCATCTCCACCCCCATTCACCTATTGTACTCTTTGCTACCTTCTCCCCAGCGCCACCTTCTCCCCCCATTTATCTCTCCACCCTGGAGGCTCCCTGCCTCTATTCCTGATGAAGGGCTTTTGCCCAAAATGTCAATTTTCCTGCTCCTTGGATGCTGCCTGACCTGCTGTGCTTTTCCAGTACCTCTCTAATCTAAACTCTGCCTGGTTTAAAACTGAAACAAAGCACTGTATTTAACTGTCAGTTGTCATTATCTGGTGCATTTTCCATGGCAGGACCTTTACCAAACAGAGCCCATTTGGCAACTAATCAGCTTTCTTCTCTCATACAGTATTAATGTCGTTTTCCCTTTGTGTTGATCATTCTTGTGAATTGTTCTGATGAGATCAAGATGGAAGCTTTGCCAAAATATGTATTTTCTCAGAGAATACATTTATTTATACTATTCACCTTAACCACTCCAATATGGTTGTAAGTTCCACATTCTACATCCCCTACACGGGGATTGAGTGTGCTTTTTAGAACTGAACTCTGGTCTGCCAGACCAACATCTGAAATTCTAACGCAGGTCAGAACCATATGGAAACCCAAATGGGAAGGAATTTTAAACCTGTACAATATGTTTAAACACTCTGAATCATTCAAACTGTCAAGAAATTTTGATGGAGGAATCAACATGCCATTTTTCCAGACTCTCTCTCGCTCTTTGTCCTTCCCCCTTGAAATTTCAGAATATTTGGGACTTAAGCCAAAATAAGTGTTAAAAAACCAATGGCCATTTGAGGACTAGATCTCAAATTCAGCAAAACAGAAGGGTAATTTTCAGGATCTAAACAGAGGTCTTTATTCCACTATGTAAAGAGCAAGAATGTTTTGCTTCTACTTAATGTAGAAGTAGAGATGGAGGGAGAGGGAGGGTGGGAGCAGGAGAAAAGCTCTGTGGTATCTTTTATATGAGGTAAAAACAAGGACTGCAGATGCTGGAAACCAGAGTCTGGATTAGACTGGTGCTGGAAAAGCACAGCATCCTCGGGTGCTGCCTGACCTGCTATCTTTTATATGAGTCTTGCGCCTACACATACAGCTGACCGTTTTGTACCGATTTGTGGTGAACTACCCATTTCATCAGCTGTCTTTCTTGATAGACAGATTGCCAATGAGGAATTACTGCACCACTTTTAACAGAAAAAGTACATTTTCGAAGCACCAAAGAAATTCAAGAAAATCAAAATAATAACAGTCATGAAGTTGAACTTGGTATTTTTCGATATTGATAATATGCCTGACAGAGCTATCTATAGATCCTGCTGCGTTTAATTTTCACATTCATGTGAAAATATCAGTTGGTGTTGACACATTGTGTCTGCCTTTCAGAAATCTGGTCCACCCAGTTACTGGACTCTGGATATTTCCTTGGGAACACATTAAAGCAGGGACACATCTGCCTTTGTACACATGGAGATTAGAAGTTGAACCATGTAGAAAGTGTTAGCGGATGTTTCGCAAATCCTAACAAAATTTTTTTTTGGAACAGGAGGTGAGATTTAAGACCATTGACTGTTAGTGGGTAACTTTGAGTTGGCACTTATTCAATATCACTTTACAATTTGAACAATTTGTTGTCTTCCCTGAACTGAATGGATAGTTAAGATTACTTTAGCAATTCCATGCATCACATTTCTGATCAGATAGTCTAATCCAAAGTCTTGGACTGTGATATTCTGTGAAAGCCACCAGTGGGTTCACAAGAACTGCTGAGAATAACCCTCCCTCTGCTTTTCCCTTTTGGGAGAAGCTAATGGGCTTCCTGTTCAGTATTGTCGACTAATGGCTTGAGTGAGATCACAAACTTGTCATGAAGGAAAACGCTTATGGACCAATCTCAAGTAAGAGATACAAATATCAGTGTTAACAAGTATTCATCTAGATTCTCATCAATGTTCAGAAATAAATTTGTGAGATAAAAAACTGATAATGATTTGAAAAATACACTAGCAGACAGTTGGATGGTCCTTGAGCAGTAGAACCTAAGGGACAGTTATATCCCAATAGCGGGGGGTTTGATTGCTCTAATTTTCACAGTGCATGTAGTTAAGCCAAGACAGATACAATGACAACTTTTTTAGATTAGATTAGATTCCCTACAGTGTGGAAACAGGCCCTTCGACCCAACCAGTCCACACTGACCCTTCGAAGAGTAATCCACCCAGACCCATTTCTCTCTGACTAATGCACCTAGCACTATGGGCAATTTAGCATGGCCAATTCACCTGACCTTCACATCTTTGGACTGTGGGAGGAAACCGGAGAAAACCCACGCAGACATGGGGAGAATGTGCAAACTCCACACAAACAGTCATCCAAGGCTGGAATCGAACCCGGCACCCTGTTGCTGTGAGGCAGCAGTGCTAACCACTGAGCCACCATGCCACCCCAACTTTTCATATTTTTTTGCAGAAAATGGTAACTACTGAAACTTTGGACAAGGCAGTTAACAATTAGAGTTTTGGAGAAGGCTTTAAATTAAATTAGTTCAGAATAATTCCACATGGTTGGTAAGTTGAAAGATAAATACCTGCAACACGTGGGGGAAGACTTAATACAACATTAGGAAGGCATTGTATTCCACACCTATAGCACTCCTTTATGTGAAAAGGATTCATGTGCAAATTCTGGCCATGTATTTTTCTTTTAAGCAATTCCCCTCATTTTATATTCCCCCCCTTGCCTTAATGACTCTGACTGTTAATGGAGATAAAGTTCTGTGGATGTTCATAGTCTGTTAATATATTACAATGGCCATTTTTCACAGATGAGCATTGACAGTCAATGTTTCAATATTACAGTCCTGAAAAAACAAGAGAGACAGGAAGAGAGAGAAAAAGACAGAGAGCAAAAGAGACAGAGAGAGAAAAACAGGTTGAGACAGTAAATGCTGCATTTAAGCAAAGAAATTTCTGGCCATGTCAGTCACCTTGTGAAATATAAATGAGAGCTCATACGCATACTGGAGAGATTGCGATTGTGGGGATTTAAATGAGAATGAAAGGTTTTCTTAACTTGGATAGAGGGAAGAATCCCCAATTTATTCTGCTACTTTGAGAGTCAGTTAGGGATTAGACGTTTTCCGACAGGTAAAAAAGAAAGAAGCAAGTCATCAGGAATTGAGAGTCACTTTGATCTTGAGTCCAACAAATGAAATGTCCACTAAAAGGACAGAATGAAGTATAAAAGTGGAGAGGGATTTTCAGTCAATGTAAATATTCAATGGGGAAATGTTTCTGAGGTTTAGAATATTGAGTTGCCTCCCTAAAATTGCTTAGCCATGTTGCTATTTGTTTATTTATTACAGTAAAAGTCTTGAAATCTGAAATCCTTTTGTGTTATCCTTTTACTTATTCATTACAAGTTCAGTTATCTTTCAAAAAATTATTGATATCCCTTGGATCCACAAAGCTGGTGACAGGTAGAGGGAGAAATGCTGACAAGGACACCTGGAAAGCCCATTCTCTTCTTCAAATGATGCCATGAATGCTTTCATTTTCAGTTGAATCATCAGAACAAGTAGTCAGGATATTAATTAATTTCACACCTAAAGGAGGCACCTTTTACAACGCAGCACAGCCAAGGCTGTAATGTAATACCAGACCAAATTACATGTTCAAGTCATGGATTAGGACTCAAAGTATTGACCCAGAAGCAAGAATACTATCTATTGATCCTCTTTTAATTCGTTCATTGTTGCAGCATTTGTACTCTTTATTTAATTTAAAGACAAATCAAATATCACTATCGAATAGCAGAACTTGCCACTAGCGTGCTCTCCAACCTGCAATTTTCTCGAATTTCAGGCAACTCATTGACTGGCGAGCACAGGAGCACTCTGCTTCCTCAACATTATAGCTAAGATGAAGGTGGACAATATCTGGCATGGGCTCAGTGAGAAACAATCATAGGCTGCAGCTAGACTGAAACATACAGGGGATGTATGCTTGAGGCATGGAGATTTAAAATATTTGCACCATCAGGAAATGCTGCTCCACTTCAAACTATTTAAATGATTTTTAATGATTGATTTTATTTTATTTACCAGTTTGTTCACACAAGAATTAAGATTTCAATGATTCTGCTGACAACATTGCCAATTAAGTATCCAAGGTGGTTTGAAACTCTCAGTTGTAGATGCCTTTCAACCCATTTCTCTGTTCTCCTCAATGCCCTGAACTGGTGCTAATGCTTTATGACAGCCCGAAGGGAACTGGTAGAACACTGAAAGAAGGAATTATGCAAAGATAGCGGCTGTACTCTGATTTGCATACTATTTTAAATGATTGAGCTGGCCAGCTGCTACAGATGTGTAGGTGGATCGTAATGTTAGGTCTGCATCACTTCTAGTTTGTTTTGGGTGGGATATTGCAAGGTTAATGTCGCCTTAAACGCTTAGGGATTCAATGTGATATTTTTAAAAATTGAAACGATTTAAAAACCCAGCATTAATTTTAAGGGTTTATTGCATCTTAGAGGCAAGAACAAATACTTACTTTTATTTCTAAATTTGTAAATACTATCCTGTAAACAACAGTATCATTCGTTAAAGCCTACTTCGAGTATTGAATGTAGGGCTGAACCAGCTAAGCATGGGAATCTGAGCCACAAAATCTTTCTTCATTTATTCCAAATGTGCATTTTAATTATAATTCTTTAGCTGTAATGATGTAGACAAAGGTTATTTTGTAATGAGTTCTTCCTGCATCCAAAACAGACACCTAAAACTGTAATAGACGACAAACGTTTTATAGTTAAAACTGATGGACTGAAATATTACTTAACAATCAATAATTCATTTAGAAGCAAGAAATTCCAGCAAACCATTTTATCGGCTTCATTCCACTGATACTTAATTGAATTTCATTATTAATTCTTTGTACCAAGTGGAGTTGGCTGAAAGGGTTAACATCTTCACATATAGCAGCCGGCCAAGTCGCAAAATCCAATGCATGGAGAGAAGCTGATCATTACAGAGAGCTTGCTGGTGAAGGCTTTTATGGTGTAGTAGTAGCCCCCTTACCTCTGGGCCACAAGATCCACCTGCTCCTTGCCATGTCAAATCTATTTTTCCTAATCAACCTGTTTAGAAATGTTATTATACACTACTGGAGCAGGGGGAACTTGAACCAGAGTCTCTTGGTCCAAGACAAAGTGAGGACTGCAGATGCTGGAGATCAGAGCTGAAAATGTGTTGCTGGAAAAGCGCAGCAGGTCAGGCAGAATCCAAGGAGCAGGAGAATCAACGTTTCGGGCATGAGCCCTTCTTCAGGAATGAGGAAACTGGAGAAATCTGAGTTCATCACTTGTGGTTGGAGGGTTCCTAGGTGGAACCCTGGTCCAAGGGTAGGGATGCTACCACTGCACCATAAGAGGGCCTACCCCTCAGTCAAGTCAAAATAGATACTGGATGGAGGTGATCATCAACAGAAAAATAGGCAATGAGATGAACAATTATTTGGGCATGTCCAGTGGACCGCAATAGAAGGGAGGATGTAGGTAAACAGCTTAATCACTTCCACTTCAAATTGATGGGCTAATAAGTTGATGGAATTGGGTGAAGACTTTTGAAACATTTCATGTTGTGCACATGAGAATAACCTTTCTGGTAGTTTACTAAACTGGTAAAAACAAATACAAGGAAAAGTAATTTTTTCACAGTTTCCTTAAAAATGAATGTAAAAGCTTGGGGATGATAAAAGATGTACAGGTTATACCTGTATTGGCAGGTTAACTGATCCTGTTGTTAGTCAGTCCTGTTCTTATCTGCTAAGTGTCATTGATATGATACCCTGCAAGTCACTGAACATGCAAACTGGAAATGGGTATCTGGAGCTTTTATGAACAGAGTAAGAAAGTTAGTTCTTAACCAATCAGGTTGAAGAATTCTGAAAGTAACAGGACAGAGGCCAAGAAGGAAGAGTAAGTTAGAATTGGGTTACTTCGGTGTCAAAACAGGTACAGAATATCGAAAGTTTCATTTATATAGAAAGTTTCATCTATGCCACAACCCAGTGGTGTGGCTATGAGCTTTAATGGATGATTCTCATGATCATAATGCCTACATTAGCTTACCCTGACATTTTGGTTGTCAATTGATTTGAAATTTACAGACTCATGTCTAAACCTGTTTGTTCATTACCCATCTGCTGTGACTTAGCTTCCAAAATGTTACAGATGTAACTGTTTCCATTTTATTCTTCGGAAATGCCTTTTTAATACAAATTGACACAAAAACGCACTTTGCAGGTTGTTAAAATTTGCTGCATCATATAAAACAAGTGTACAAATAAAAGGAAAACATTCACTGTTGCTGGGTGTTATGTTGTACATTACGCTAGCATTTGGGAAGCTGGAGCTGCTGTGTATCTACTTTAACCCCATGGGAAGCAGAGCACTTATTGGATGTTATTCATCATAGACTGTCAGGCTATCAGTGCCTGTGGACCTTAAGCCAGAAGGCTGCTGTTGCCTCCCCTGCACCAGGTTCTAACATGCCCTGTTGTTCCTGATAGCATCACAACAATCCTTTAATCGAATTAGCCTCCAAGACGATATGAAACCTGCCCGATCTATGTGCTGGAAAGCCAGTAATACAGCACTCCCTGCCTGCTCCGTCTTTATCAGGAAATTGTTCTGAAGTGCTATCCTCTGCAGATTTCCCTTTTGGAATGCTGGTAGTTGCGACTCAGCACATAATTGAAGCCATCAGTATGGCCATCAGCCAAACTGATACATTGCAGCTGATTAAAGTGAGTGGCTCTTAACCTGAAATGATTTTAAAACCCTTGGAAGGAAAAAAAACCTCTTGTTAAAAGAGTCAGTCACCTTCCCAGTCTGCACAGTTTCTCTGAGCTATAAAAACAAAATCAACAAAATGGGTTTTACCTTTGAAAAACCCCTTGTGTATTTTTCTTTTCCAAGCCAGAGATAATAAAGGATTTAAATAATGAAAAGACACTGCACTAGCTGACAGGATGTAATTAGTTCCTGACTGGTTAAAATGAAGAATAAATGTTTAACATTCAGTTTGACTGGGCAATTCTCTTTAACATGTCTAACTCTAAATGGCATAACACTCAAAAAAATGAACAGGTATTTTAATATTTTGCAAATGATTTTTTTGAGGAACTAAAATGGTGCCTGTGCTATTCTCCAATGCAGCTGATGAGTTATTCTCGCTACCTCTGTACATAACATGAGCACTATTAGATTTGCTGTCATTTTGACAGCACATTTCGAGCCACAATGATTTTTGTTTCTTTTAGGGATTCCAGCTTATTCTAAAGAGTGACTCATTCTTCCAGTTTTCAATGGAGTTCCATTATGCCCTCTCCCATTGATTCGCTTCCATTTTTTAAAACCATGTCTTCAAAGATTTTAAAAGATAGCGAAAATGTACAGGTTGTTTTTTTCATGTGGTGTGATGCACTTAAAAATTACAAACTTTACTAAACCTTTATTGAATGTTTTCAAGAAGGCATTAGATATAGTTCTTAGGGCAAAAGGGATCAAAGGTGAGAAAGTGGGAAAAGGGTATTGAGTTATATAATCATACTGCATGGCGGAGGAGGTTTGATGGGCTAAATGGCCTTCTCTTACTCCTATATTCTATGTTGCTATTTTTTTTTAAAGTAGGAACGCCACAAATTGTATTATTTGGGACTACGTTTAACTCACCTCGCTAACCCATACACTCAGTTTGTGTAAATCCCTTAAACATTGCAAGTTAATCCCTTCAACATTGTAACTGAGCTTTACTGAATTATGACTAGGACTCCAATGACATCAACACCAAAGTTCTTCGAAGAAACATGCATGTCGATGGAACATAATGCACCTTTAAATAAACAGGCACCCACCTCGTCCTCATTTCATTTGGGAGAAATTTCCAGCACAATATGGATCATGACACTTAGAATTTAATTAAAGGGTGGTGCTCAGAGGAGAATCCTGCCTACCAAATAAAAAGAAAATCCAAAGGCAGCAAACAGAACTATCAAAAGATATGGATCGAAGGCCAATTTCCATCATAGTTTCAGATTATTTTCCCAAATGATATAGTAACTTGCTATTAATACTGAGGAAAAATGAGTGATTTGTGCAGTGATAAAATACAAAATAAGTTATACAGTATTTCCTTGATGCATAAAACTTATTTTTCCATTAATTTCTAGATTATAAAATGCAGAGTATTCTGAACATTCCTTGATTTACAATTTCAGAGATTTTCACTGGGTCTGCCTTAGTCTTGTTGATAAATTGCCAGTGATACTTAGAATATCGCTTCAATTCCATTCACAAATTCAGAGGTGTTCCAACCCTGAGTGTAGAAAGCTGGATGGCAGCTCCAAGTTCTTGCATTCGAAGATTTGAATTAGAAAGAGAAATAGGCCATTCAGTCCCTCGAGTGCTGCATCATTCAATAATGGCTGATTTGAATGTAATCCAAAATTTACATATCTCCCCCACCTCGATAACCTTTCAATCCATTGCATAAACAAGACTCTTTCTTCCTTAAAAATATTCAAAAACTCTGCTTCCACCACCTATTCAAGGTGAGAGTTCCAAAGACTCTCAATCCTCAGAGAATTGTTTTGCCTAATATCAATTTTAAATGGGCAACCCCTGATATTTAAGCAGTGACCCCTAGTTCTAGATTATTCCATAAAAGAAAGCATCTTCTCCACATCTACCCTTCAAAATCTTACACGTTTCAACCAAGTCATCTATTACACTTCTGAACTCCAACAAATACAAGCTTACTCTGGCCAGTTCTAAACCAACCCTGTTATTCCAGATACTGGTCTGGTAAACCTTCACTAAACTACTCTGATGTATTTATAGCCTTTCTCAAATGAGATGAACAACACTGTACACAACACTCTGGAAAAAAATCTGTCTTTTACACAGCTGAATCATAACCCTCCTGCTTTTGTGTTCAATTCACCTCTCAATACATTATCACATTCTATTAGCTTTCCTAATTACTTGCTGTAGCTGCATACTAACCCTTTGTGAATCATATGCGAGTCAAATCCCTCTGTATCTTAGAGCTCTACAATGCCTTAGTGCTTACATTTTTTTCCTGCCAAAATAGATAACTTCACATTTTCCCATGTTACACTCCATTTGTCTCATCTTTGCCCACACACATAAACTATGTATACCTTTTTGGAACCTCATGCCCTCTTCACAATTTTTTTTCTTAGTTGGTTTTGGGTTGACAGCAAATTTGACAACCATACCTTTGCTTCTTCATCTAAATCATTAATTTAAATTATAACCAGTTGACGTCTCAGCACCAAATCATGTGGCACACCATTTGTTACATCACGCCAACCTGAGAAAGATTAATTTACCCTTACTCTCTGCTTCCTATTAGCCAGCTAATATGCCTTTCCCTACACCATGAGCTTTTATCTTCCACAATAACCTTTGAGGTCACACATATTCAAATGTCTTCTGCAAATCTGAGTATAATATATCCACTGGGTCCCCTTTATCCATGTGTTCACTTATCAAAGAACTCCAATAGATTTTCCAAACATGACTTCCCTTTCAATAATAAAAACCTGGTTTTTCTGCCTGATTACCTTGAACATGTCTAATTGTTCTTTTAAGCCATCTTTAATATTAAGTTGTAACATTTTCCCCATGACAGATGTTAAGTGGCCTGTAGATTCTATTTTCAGTCTCCTTCCCTTTCTCAATACAAGTTATATTTGTTATCTTTCAATCTAATTAAGGGAACTTTGGAAAGTTAAAACTAATACACTATCTGAATAGGCATTGCTTTTTAGACCCTAGAATGAAGTCCACTGGGTTCTCGTCACCCGCAGCTCCAACATCCAACATCCAATCTCCTGGATCTCATGTGCCTCCTTGACGAATGTCTGAGTCAACAAGCAGGAGGCTGGAAGAACACAGCAAGCCAGGCAGCATCAGGAGGTGGAGAAGTCAATGTTTTGAGTATAACGCTTTTTCAGGAATGGAGGTGGGGTTGGGGAGCTGCAGATCAAGAAATGATCAATGCCTAACATCAGGCATTTCCCCATTAATCTTCCTCTTGAGGTCTTCAATCACACCTTTCATATTCTGTTACAGCTAGCCCTTCCCAGTCTTTCAGCAAATATTAAACCTGTTGCACACTCCTAGCTTCCATTTCCTTCATCCGCAGGCTTTTGATACTCTGTGCATGCCCAAACACTTTCACTCCTGGCTTCTGGGAGTGGCAGCCCACTGACTGACTCAAGCCCCCATCCACACTCTCCCCAATCCCCCGCCAACCCAACCCCCATGATACATATTCTACCCATTTCCGAAATCAGTCCCTCCTTCAACTCTGGTGCAAATTTGATGCTCTTCTCCCTAAGGGTTTCCCTTCTGGTTGAAAACCAGATCTCTCAACCATGCTGACACTTGGCACAGAAAACTGGACGATCGCACAACATGAACATTGAGAAGTGAAAATTTAACACCGTGTGGGAAAATTCAAAGGTGTTTGGAAACTCCCCCACCCTTTACCCCCACAAACAAACAATCAAGGCATTCTGGTCACTCAGGTCAGTAAAGATTGAGTCCACAGTGTTTTGTCTCTAAAGGAGATCTTATAGTGCAGTGGGTAGTATCCCAGCCTCTGAGCTAGGAGCTTGGGGTTCAAGTCCTGTAAAGACCTGATGGACAAAGAAGGTGCATTCATAAGGTGATCAAGACCCTTCGAACAAACACCAATGGCAGGCAGGAAAAGAATTCTGGTTAACTGTGTGACAGAATGAAATTGGAATCTATACCATTACTACTTATAGCTCCAGACTGCAACATGGATGCAAAAGTATATGTTGACTGGACCGCTGGTATGGATCAGCTTGACATCAACAAAATGAGATTTGACTCACCATCCCAGCTAGAGTGGATTTGGGATCTTCATCTTTGCCTTACTGACAGTGGAGAGCACAGTGTTATGATGTGGTCTGGTGGCTCAGTGGTTAGCATTGCTGCCTCACAGCACCAGTGAGCTGGGTTTGATCCTGGCCTTGGGCAACTGTCTGCATGGGTTTCCTCTGGGTGCTCTGGTTTCTTCCCACAGTCCAGAGATGTGTAGGCTAGGTAGATTGGCCATGCCAAATTTCCCATCGTATCCAGGGATGTGTAGGTGAGATGGGTTAACCATGGAAAATGTAGGTTTATAGAGATGGAGTGGGTCTAGGTGGGATCCTCTTCGGATGTTTGATGTGGAGTTGATGGGCCGAATAGCCTGCTTCCATACCTGAAGGGATTCTATGATCACGACTCAGAGCTGCCTTCAGGCAGAGAATCAAAATGAAGTGTTTGATTCAGTTGTACTGGCTGTACCTTTTACATTGTGTCATGGAGCATAAGGAGTTCATTTTAAATTAATGGCAATTTGAATATTGACCCTCGTTCAAATTAAATAAATGTTTCAAGCTTAACCAATGAGTTGAGACAAGAATAACTCAAAAATAATTTTGTGATTGGTTCAGCTTGTGTTTGTTTGAAAATGTTTATTAAAAGAATATTCCTGTTCAATTATTCAGACACCAGTGAGCTGCATGAAGTCTTTCTTAAGATCTAATAAAGGTTTGAACCCAGGAGTCAAACTGTAAGTTTGAGAATAAACAGGCCAACTGGAACTTCTGAGGGAGGCAGTCAAGATTAATACAATTTTTTGTAATGAAAAAGAAACACAGTATTACTTAAAATGTTTTACATATAGTGAGATTAGTGCTTAGTTAAGATGCTATTATTGCTTATTCATTAATTGTATTATGTGAACTTATTTCTAGTTTAAACTGATGATGTTTGCAATATTTGCTTTTATGTCTTTTGCTAGTTAAATTCATAATGCTGTTAAATTTAAAGATATACAAGTTGATTTATTTACTTATCAATAGCCTGTCCAAGACTTTCCATGAAGGTATAAGACTAAACAAGATGCACAAGTAACGAACATACTGGGTTTCCTACTCTGTCTCCCATGTGGTGTAGGAGGTTAGAGTTTAAGGCTCGGTTGACACTTTGGTGACATGATGACAAAATGATCTAAGCTACCACCACAAAAATAATTAAGGATAAGAAGAAGCAAAAAACCCCCAAATAGTGCAAGGCTGGTTATCGTTGTGTTGCTGAAGAAAACAGGGTGCATCACAACCAATTCTGAGCCCTGAATCTTCAGATCACTGGTTGATGGTGGGATAGAGGTAAAGAAAGAAAAATATAGTTATCAGTCCCCTCACATAAATTAGGTTGCTATTTGAATGTTGACAGAAATAGATGAATTGGCCCTTTTGAGGTTTCTTGTTCATTCTTACAGTATCTGAACTAGCCAGATATCCATAACTAGCCAGATATCCATAACAGGCTAGTTTAACACACTGTCTTTCCTTATGCGACCAGTTAAGTTCTTCATTGAAAAGTTCAGACATTATTAGTGGGTAACATATGACAAAAGGAAAATAAAAGTTATGAAATGCTGAATAGCAATAAAGTCAGTGATACTATTTTAAAATAAAAAGTTTTCATGATAAAAACTTTGTGTTTATGATTGTAGAAGGCAGACACGATCTATATGGACTTCATAAGGTGTTCAACAAGGTTCCTCATGGTAGATTGGTTAGCAAGGTTAGATCATGTGGAATGCAGGGAGATCTAGGCATGTCGATACAGAACTAGCTTAAAGGTAGAAGACAGAGTGTGGTGGTGGAGAGTTGCTCGTCAGACTGGAAGCCTGTAACCAGCAGTATACCATTGCTTTTTGTCATTTATATAAATGATTTGGATGTGAACATTGGAGGTATGGTTCGTAAGTGGAGGTGGACAGTAAAGATTACCTTAAAGTACAATGGGATCTTGAACAGATGGGCCAACTGGCTGAGGAGTGGCAGATGAAGTTTAACTTAGAAAGGTGTGAGGTGCTGCATTTTGGGAAAGCAAATTTTAGCAGGACTTATACACCTAATGGTAAGATCCTGGGGAGTGTTGCTGAACAAAGAGACATTGGAGTGCAGGTTAATAGTTCCTTCAAAATAGAGTTGCAGATAGATAGGATAGTGAAGAAGGCATTTGGTATATGCTTGCCTTTATTGGCCTGTGCATTGAGTGTAGGAATTAGGAGGACATGTTGCGGCTGTGCATGATATTGGTTAGGCTACTTGTTGCATTCAATTCTGGTCTCCTTGCAAGAGGAAAGATGTTGTGAAACTTGAAAGAGTTCAGAAAAGATTTACGAGGATGTTGCCAGGGTTAGAACGTTTGAGGTGTAGGGAGAGGCTGAATAGGCTGGGATTACTTTCTCTGGAGCATTGGAGGCTGAGGGGTGACATTATAGAAGTTTATAAAATCATGAGGGGGATGGGTAGTGTAAATAGCCAAGGTCATTTCCCCAGGGGGAGTCCAGAACTAGAAGGCATAGGTTCAGGGTGAGAGGGGAAAGATATAAAAGGGACCTAAGGGGCAACCTTTTCAAGCAGAGGGTGGTGCGTGTATGGAGTGAGTTGGCAGAGGTGATTGTGGAGGCTGATACAGTTAAAATATTTAAAAGACATCTGGATGGGTACATGAATAGGAAGGGTTTAGGAGGCTATGGGCCAAATGCTGGCAAATGGAAATAGATAACTTTAGGATATCTAGTCCGTAGACCTGTTGGACTTCAGGGTCAATTGCCATGCTGTCCAGCTCTATGACTCTGTTATATCAAATTATGTTAGATATTTTAATGTTGATTCTTATATGGAGATAACTGTGTGGCTAACTGCTCATGTCATATCAAATTATGCTTGATATATGCCCTTGGCTGACTGTCTGTGTGGAATTTGCACATCCTTCCCTGTATCTGTGTGGGTTTCGTTTGGGTGCTCAGATTCCCTTCCACAGGCCAAAGATGTGCAGATTAGGTGGATTGGCTGTGCTAAATTGCACATTGTATTCAGGGATGTGCAGGCTCGGTGGACTAACCATGGGAAATGCAAGGTTCCAGGGATGGGGTGGGGAATGGGTCTGAGTGAAATACTCTTCAGAGTGTCGTTGTAGACACAATGGGACACACGGTCTACTTCCACAATGAAGAGATTCTATGATTCTACATTAACCTGGATTTTTCTAGGGAAATAACTGAGAGACTAGCTGCTGGTAGTTGTTTATGTGCAACATGTATAGCAACTTGAGGCAAAGGCCATTGCTGGTGAAAATATACGAGATACTCTCCACGATGTACCATTCCATTGTAATCTGCATGAAATTAGGACATTTCTCTGGCTTCCCATTTAAATGTAATGGATGGCATGACATTACTGAATCAACATCATAAGTATGCAATAAGTTCAGTACCCCAGAGGGAAGAAACAATCATACGTGGAAATGAATGTACTGGTCATACTGGACCTTCAATCTGAGGCATACAAGATGAGTCAGACCAATGGGTGCAAGTTGTAAGTGTTACTGCTTTTTCCTTAAATACACAGGTTTTGTTCACTTTAGTTTAAATGTCTTTTTAGGAACACTGCATACCTTAATCACAGGCAAACAATCCTCATTCACTTACTTATGCTTGGAGTTCACTCTGATTTTTGGTTCAATGTCTTTTATCTCTATCACTTATTTATCAGTCATAGAATCTTAGATTCCCTCCAGTTCAGATAGAGGCCATTCCACCCATTGAGTCTGCACCAATCCTCCAAAGACATCCCACACAGACCCAGTACACTCCTTACTGCATCCCCATAACCCCTGCATTTACCATGGCCAATCCACCTAACCTGCATATCCCTGGACACTACAAATAATTTAGCATGGCCAATCCACCTAACCTGCACATTCCTAGACACTACAAATAATTTAGCATGGCCAATCCACCTAACCTGCACATCTTTTGGCCTGAGGGGCAAAATTGGATCACCCAATGGAAACCCATGCAGACATGGCGAGAATGTGCAATGTGTGCACAGGCAGTCACCCGAGGCTGGAATCAAACTCAGGTTCCTAACACTGAGAGAAAGCAGAGCTAACCACTGAGCGACCATGCCAACTCCTTCTGCACTGTAGGAATGCTATGATTATTGTCTTCCTCTTCTTCTTTTAATTTGGTTCTCGGTTTCTTATCTGACATTGAATTTAAGATAAATTTATTTTTTGCCTGTTTATAAAATAAGTGCTTTCCAGACATTTCCTTTCCCACTGTAAGCTTACCTTGAAGTTTGAAAATTGCTCTTGTCCCAGATGTGGAGGGGAGTGAGTAGAACTCAGAACTGTGAATTTACGGCAGGGAGTTAGGGTTGTGAAAACAGTGAAGAGTAGTTACAGGAGTGAGGGGTAGAGCTGTGAGGCAATGGGAGACATGGAATTGAGAAGGGGAGGGAATTATAAGAGTTGTTGATAAAGAACTGTGATGGTGGAGCTCATACATGGATGGGGGGTGTATGGATGTGGTCAGTATAGTTCTGTTTCTGGATGGCTGATTTGCAATGAATAATGTGGGTTGAACTCCCCCATGAAAAGTTCTCCATCTCAACTCTTCCCCTTTACTGAGGCCTGGTGACCCTCAGGTTAAACCACCACCTGCTGTCTCTCTCTGCCAAGAGAGCAGCCCTATGTCTGGTAAGACTATAGCAACTTTATCTTTATACCTAGAGACGGGGGGGGGGGGGTAAGTGTGGAAGGGATAGGGTTCAGAAAACAGGCAAGGACATCCTTATCATTTTTCAGCTGCTGTTGGAGACAGCAATTGGGTCTCAGAGCTGAATTCACCAAACCAAGGCCAGTAGACCAACGCGGAGAAAACATATCATGTACACACACACACATTAAAGTGCCTCAGAACAAGTATTGTTCCAGCAGTATCTCCTCTCCATAGCCACCACTGGGGTCATGGATAAGAGGGGTGGGGTCCAATTACACAACTTGTGAGCTCCCTGGGCTTTGGGGATTCGTCAGTTTGGGGCCCCTGTTTTGTATGGTTCTTCAATCTGCCTGCCCTGTTTACATTGTTCCCAGCTATCCTGTAGAGGGCACTGCACACTTTTGCATACCCTGCTGGCAGTGATGTTCCAGGAGAGACCTACTGGAAAGTATATGAACAAATGTCATTCTAACAGAGAGTGGCACACAGTTTACATGAGGTGTCTACCTTCAATCTACAGACTATGCTACACAGAAGGATGGTAGAGCCCAAAAAGCAAATAAGAGCCTTTAAAATTGAAAATTCATTTCATTTTCCATTCACCTTTTCCAAATCTTTCTTCAGGACAAAGTTAAAAATCACACAACACCAGACTATAGTCCAACAGGTTTATTTGGAAGGACTAGCGTTCGAGGCACTGCCTCTTCATCAGGTGGTTGTGGAACATGACCATACGACACAGAATTGATAGCAAAATGGTTACAGTGTCATTGATTTGTAATTCTGTGTAATATAGTCATGTTTCACAACCACCAGCACCTCAAAAGCTAGCGCTGCCAAATAAACCTGTTGGACTATAAACTGGTGTTGTGTGATTTTTAACTTTGTCTACCACAGTCCAACACCAGCACCTCCAAATAATTTCTTAAGAGTTACACTTAAACCCGTCCTACCTTTAAGGCTGGACTGCTTTGTCTGCAGTGTGTGGCATTTTACGTTTTGGCCAAGTTTCAATCATTTTTTTGCTACTGAGCTTGTATAATTATGTATTTTAAATTGCTCTCTGTACTTCCAAGTTGATAAAAGGCCACTTTTAAAAGTCCAAACTAGGTATCTTTGGACTGGGACATTTTCTGCACTTCATTGACTGCATCCTTCAAGCCTCAAACAGGAATTGGAAGTACTTCCTTTTGTTCATAGTTTTAAATGTACTACAGTAATTTCATTTAATTTAAACATACACTGCGAGATTTCAGTCACTTCTGAAACTAACATAGCAAACTAACATAAACAATTCGACTTTCTGGCTTCTTTTCAGAAGAATGCAAGAGTCAGTTGATGAGTGAGAATTGAAGGCATTATTAACGGACAGTTGCCATCTTTAAAGGAATTTTGACAGTTAGGTCAATTTTAATTTAATAGCATTGACAGTAGATCCTGGTGTAATATCACCATCTATCCATTTTAAAGATCTACGAGACATCATATTGACATTTACCAATTTCCAGTAATAGCAGACTCTGTTTTCTGTCAAGAATTTAAATCTATTAGGGTTACTTGCTATCAGTTCTCAATGCCATGAAAGCAAAGGTCAATTTTTGTGATATTTGTTCCATAACATACTGGAACCAGCCTGCAGGAGACACACAAGGGGTTTCATTTGGCTTGTTAACTCATTCATTAAAATCATACTTCATCCTTTCTGCTACCAATCGCTTCTGATTGGGAATTCAATGAAGAAACATGACTGTCCTGGACTGCATTATATTAAATTTTTCATTCCGCTTTCCAAGTTGAAAAACCTTCCTTAAGATTACTTTGATTTTACCTTCATTTGTGAGACCAGTTGAATTTTCCTGAAGCTAGGGGAAACTTGAGGAGAGAACAGTGTTGAGCAGAAGACAAGTGCCTTCTCAGTCCAGCAAGGGTCAGGAGGGGCTGAAAGACTTTCACTGAACAGCAAGCTTCCTCACTACCAGACTCCCTTTACCATACAAGCCTCCCCCATCACTGTCTGGGATCAGACTCTGCCAAAATGGCACCTTCTCCATCCGGTACCAAGCTTTGGAGCCCCAGGCATTCAAGACTGGGGGAGCCTTATGAGAAGCCAGACTTGTCACCCAGTGTGACTTCCAGGGCTAAATGTCACATGCTTTGGAGTCAAACCAGTGCATCAGAGAGCCCAGATGCCTGAGTTTTCCACGCAGGACCAGATCTTGCCACTCTGTACTCTTCCTTTTAACACATTAGTGTAAGAATATACAAGCATTTGGTCCAGTTACTAGAGAGGCAAGATCAAATCAATTACATTTTAATGGGAGTTATTTAAACTCCAAAGTTATGACAGGGCAGAAAATAAATTCAGATTGTTAAATTTAATGCAAAGCTAACAGAGATTAGGTGGCCAAATGGCTTTTTTCCACACTGAAATTTCCAAGATTCCATAATAAGCCTGCACTGAATATGACTTTTGCTGCTGATAGACATTTGGATATATCGCCTATAATTGAGATTATGAGCAGAGAACTACATTCCCTGAAATGGCCTCATGGCACAGAACTGCAGAAATAGTTCTATAGTCAAATGTAGTCAATTTATGATGAATTCATTGGCACAGGTTCAGGCCTTTTTTTAAACAAAAGTAGCAAGTTAAATTCATTGTGAAAATCTGGTAAAGTTTATTTCTATCAAACTGTTCTTTATTTGACCTATTGAATGTTATGACTACTTCAGGAACAATCCTTAACATGTCTAACTAAGAAGGCAATCTTTTGAAATCCCTTTGTTCTTAATGGAAATGGAATTTTACCCAAGAAGTATAAGTTATTCTTATTATTTAATTGCAAAAAAAATGAATTTACTTAGCTGGCAAATGCAGTACTGCTGCTAATAAATACATTCCAGCTATTTGCCAAATTCTAAACTCCTATTAATAGTGTAACCAACTTAAAACTATACAAAGACACTGGACTGAAAGAATAGGCTTATAGTTATTTAAGGGAACATTGTGAGAGTTAAAAATCATCAGTCCAAAATGAAATAGTACAATGAGATCTTGATCAACTGAAGTATTTGGCCAAGAAATGGCAGATGGAGTTTAATTTGGATAAACCTGAGGTGCTGCATTTTGGTAAAACAAACAAATTAGGACTTACACAGTTAATGGTAGGGCCCGGGCACCATTGTTGAATGAGAGACTTAAGGGTGCAGGTATGTAGTTCTTTGAAAGTGATGTCACAGATAGATGGGGTAGTGAATAAAGCATTTGGCATGCATGCCTTCATTAGTGATTGAGTATATGAGTTGGGAAGTCATTTTACAGCTGTTCAAGACATTGGCAAACAAGCAGGAGGCTGGAAGAACACAGTAAGCTAGGCAGCATCAGGTGGTGGATAAGTCAGCGTTTTGGGTGTAACCCTTCTTGACATTGGTATGGCCACATTTGGAGTACTGCGTACAATTCTGGTCACCCTGCTGTAGGAAGGATGTCATTCAGCTGGAAAGGGGGCAAAAAAGATTTACAAGGATGTTACCAAAGCTGGAGGGTTTGAGTTGTAAGAAGAGGATGGATAGGCTGGGACTTTTTTCTCTGGAGGGTCAGAGGCTGAGGAGTGACCTTATAGAGGTTTATAAAATTATGAGGGGCATAGATAAGGTGAACAGTCAAGGTCTTTTCCCCAGGGTAGTGAGTCCAAAAATAGGTGGCATAGGTTTAAAATGAGGGGGAAAGATTTAAAAGGGACCTGAGGGACAACTTTTCACACTGCCGATGATGCATGTATGGAATAAGCTGCCAGAAGAGATGATAGATGTGAGTACAATATTTAAAAGTCATCTGGATGGGTATATGAACAGGAAGGGTGTGGAAGAAAAGAACCAAATGCTAACAAATAAGACTTATGAAATCTGGTTGGCATGGATGAGTTGGGCTGAAAGGTTTGTTTCCATGCTGTATGACTCTATGACTCTAAATACAATCCCACAAGTGAAACCCTCATCGTTCATTTGAAACGTGGCTGCGGCACAAAACTCCTACAAACCACATTAATATATCATAGAAAGCGTATTGGACAGTGCATGTCCTCTGCAGTGGTGCGAATTTATACATATTGCAATTTTGAGGCTACATTCTTGACCCATGAGAAGAATACAAGTCTCGTTTTAAAAGAAAATTTCATTTTATTTTGCTTTTTAATTTTTTTAATAGATATGAACCTTGCAGGTAAGACAGCACTTGGTGTCCTCCCCTAATTGCTCTTGAGAAAGAGGTAATGAGCCATCTTCTTAAACACAACTCAACAGTTTGCTTGGCCATTTCAAATGGCTGTGAGCTGGACCAGGTGACGCCAACTGATTTCCTTCCCTAAGGAACATCTATGAAGCAAATGAGTCTTTACAACAGCCTAGCAGTTCATGGTCACCATTACTGACGTGAGATTTTTGCTCTAAATTTAATGAAATTGATTAGTTTGAATTTACCAGTTGCTGAATTGTGATTTAGACTCATGTTTTTAGATCTTTCTTTTCAATCAGTAAGAGGCTGGACGAGCCATTTTACACTGTACCTTACCATACTGGTGCCAAAGACTACATACAGGCAGTATTATTTTTAGTGGATTTATGCATTCAGCTTGTTGGAGAATGTAGCAATTTTATTTACTGGCATGATGAGACATTACTAGCATTTTTGGAACATAATGTTATAAGTTAATTCCAAGTCAGAGGTTCATTTACATGGTCATTGGGATTATCAGGAGAAATAATTGGGCTCAGTGCTTCTGCTGTTTCTAGGTCTCTTATCTTCCACCTGTATTACTACCACCCTGGTTTTTAACTCTCCTCCTCACATCCTTCAGGATTGTGAAGAGGGATCAAAATAATCCCCCACCACCCCAGGCTTCTCACAGAGATTTTCTCAAGTGCTACTTTTTGATTTGAAAGCAACTTTTTTATTCTCACTATTTGATTTGTTCAGTGGTGCAGCTGTTACATTTACCTTGACGTATGAGTATTGGGGCTCACACAGGAGCAGAATTAGACAAATACATCAATATTCTCAATAATTAGCAACAAAGCAACAACCCAAAACAAATTTCACATTAATTTTTCAGAGTGCCAAATATTTGAATTGGCTCAAGACTACAGGCAAAAGTTAGCAAACTTTTCTTTTCAAAATATCTGACACAATTCTGCACACAAAAACCCATCACCTTAAACACATCTTCATGAGATCATTATGCATGAATTTCCTTTACATATCTACAAAGTTGGAAGTTTAAGTTGGCGGTTACTGTACTTTACAATGCATTGCAGATTTAGATGTAATAATTGTTACAGGGTTCACTTCAATAATATTAATTACATTTTTCCTGCTTCTTGTAGCTCCTGATCATACGCAACCTTAATCTAGAGATTCCACATTCATTTGCAAGGAATTAATTGCCTCAGTGATTTCTAGTTATCCTGGCCCCTAATTAGCAGTTTCCCTTGTTAAGAGGTTGACAACTTGTTCACTTCCTTTACTGCTTCTCTCCCGCTCCCAGTTCACCTCGTATTCTCCTAACATTCTCTCGACTGCCTCTCAGCATCGTTCTCTCTCTCCACTTTTGCTCCACAGCCTCCCTCTCTCATTCTACCCTCAAAACCAGATGGGAGAGATCTAGCCTATGCTTAGAGGAGAGCTCCTCAGAGATCGCAAGAACAGTATAGTAACAGACCGTCCAAACCATCTCCGAGTGAGGATATTTTTCAATGTTTCAAAATAAACTTCAGTTTTCTTTAAAAGGATTTGTTTTGTGCTCACGACTCATGTTTGGCCCATTAACGGAACTAAATGCTGATTTACCAACTGGGCACTTACCGGTACTGTAGATGTGCCTGTTAAGGACTGTGTGTTTGCATCAGTGCAAGGCTGGTCGGAATGCGTCTGTGTTGGTGTGTAAATTGTCATGGCGTGCTCTGGTACTGTGGTCTGTCCAGCATAGTCCTGAGTAGCGTGCGGGTGCGCTGGAGCATATTCCGCTGGGATTCCGTTCTGTGGCGCAGGGTACTGGGCAGGGGGGTAGGGCTGTGCCATCGCTTCCGGAGGGGCTGTGGCTTCTTGATTACCCTGAAAAGAACACAGGACAAATTTATAATATTTCTCAGAGTGAAAATGCTTTCAGTCTTGCTTTATACACTGTGTGTGAAGAAATATTCATCATTCTACTTTGTGAGAAACGTTTGTCAGTGAACTTGAGAAAAAAACTGTAATATTCCAGAATACTGAATTCCCAAGTGAGGCCAGAAACATAAATGCTCCCGGAATCCCTCAGGGCCTAAAGTGAGTCAATGCTTATTGTACCAAATTGGTAAGGTTTAATAATTACCAAATATATGTGCACATTGTTCTCAAAATGATTATAGCAACTGATGAACAGACCTCTTATAAAATAATACTGCTTTGTAAAGCATACCATTAGTACACAGAGCAATTCAGCAGATCACAATTGTGCTGCTGAGGAAAATACCAGAGATCAATTAATTGATAATACTTGATTATAGCCTGTGATTGAGTACTACAGTGTTGTCAGCATTTCCAGCTGTTGCATTGATAGGTTAAATCAGAGAACCGGCTGAATATTCTGATAACAGAACCCTTGATTTCCCTCTGACAGAGATCAGTCAGTTAGACTCATCACATAAAGAGAACAAGAGCTCGCAAGATTTCAAGCTGAGCTGTTTTATCACAATGCCAATCACGCCACTCCGTTTGTCAATTTGGCCCATGCACACAGAGTTGTCAGGAAAGTATCCTTATGAAGTACCTCATTTTCTTTTAATGTTCTTCCAGCCAGTTGCTCAGAGCCATGATTTTAAATACAACTATTAGCCTATATACAGTCAGATATTAAAAGCTGGCTGTGTTTTGATAGGGTTTCTGACATATGTTGAGTCACTCAAACGTAAACACAAACTCAAATATTCCAAGCTGACAGCTCTGAGTAATATTGTAGGGATGACTGACAATAATGGTTTATTGATAAGCACTTCGGTATTTGACACTGCAGAATAGACCAAGGTTTGGAGCTAGTGAAAGCAGGCAATGAAGCAGAGAAATAACAGTGCAACTTCTAGGAATCACTATCAAAATCAATTTGAGCTCCTGCTTTGTATTCAGAATATCTGAACATTGATGGCATAAATTTATATCTGATAGTCCAAATAACTTGAACTCATTCTTTGCCCTGACTATCAGAAAATGGTCCCATCCCATCCACAGACTATCATGCTGTAAACATATTATTATTTCACTTTCAAGATCCATATAAAGCAATATACCATATATCATTCTCACTGGATTACTGAAGAGATCTACCACACTTCACTCCCTCCAGACTCCGTCACAGACATTTTCATGTTGTCCTCCCCAGGTGGTGTAGACCAAGAATGTTATTATTCTTACTTAATTTGTAATACCAATCAATCGTGAACCAATTTCAAACAACCCTTTCTAAAAAGACATGGATTTCAAAATCTAAACTAGGCTGAAACTTATATGGTTAATAAATAACTCCATTATAAATACATATCAAATATGAAAAGGACTTTTCATTAGACTCCAAAAGCAACTGGATGAACATAAACATATACCAGGCCCAGGCCAGTATATATCTAGGACATCGGCAGCAACTCTGACAACACATCGCTCTTTCAGTGCATTATCTGCTCATGTTTCCGAAGTGGAGCTTGGACATAAAAGCTTTTCATTTTGCCACTGAATCAAAGCTAATATTCTAAAATTCTGGTACATCACAGGCCTGTTATTCTTAAATTCTAATTCTCCGAAACAAATCTGTGCTTATTGAGAACCATCATCTGTTATCCCAGTTATTCCCTCACTATTTGTAGATGCACCAATTCTGGATATTTTCTAATCAACCTATCCAGAGATGTTATTACATAACTAGAACCCAAGTTTCCCAATTCAGAGACAAGGACACTACCATTGCAGCACAAGCACCCTTGTGGTTGGATGATAGCTGTCATGGTCACCATAACAGAGACTAATCTAGATGCAGGAAGGTTTGTTTCCAGACTAATCTTTCAATTCCACCAGCTGCAGTAGTGGAATAGGAACCTATGCCCCACTTCATTGCCCTCTTGATTGAAAACATGCTTGAAATCACAGTGGGTCAGGCAGCATCTGTGGAGAGAGAGAGAGCAAGCTAAGATTTCGAGTCTAGATGACTCTTCATCAGAGCTGACATGAAGTGTGAAGGGGGCAGCATTTAAACAATAGTTGGTGAGGTGGTGGAGTGCTGGGGAGAAAGTGTGCTGAAAGTGCAGATTAAGTGATTGGAATGTGAGAAAGGTAGATCAGTGGTGTGCCTAACTGCCAGACTGGAAAGGACAGACAGTCCCAATGGAGCTTGAGGAGGGGGGAGGGAGAGTGGTGGTGGTGGTGGTGGTGGTGGTGATAGGCATGGTATCAGTGAATATAACTAGTAATGCTAAACAAAAGGGATAGAATGGGAATGGGTTCATAATCTGAAGGTGTTGAACTCCATATTGAGCCCAGACGACGTGTTGTTTCTCCAGTTTGCAATGTGATTCACTGGAACACTGCACCATGCCGAGGGCAGACATGTAGGCATGCAAGCAGGATACTGTATTAAAATGATCGGCTATGGGCTTGTGCACAGATTGGAGGCATTCTGCAAAGCGGCTACCAAGTCTGCGTTTATCTTCTCCAACGTAGCATCGGCCACATTGGGTGCAGAGAATCCAAGAGATCAGATTGGGGGAGGTACAGGTGAAATACTGCTTAGCCTGGAAAGATGGTTTAGGCCCTTGGATGGTGAGCAGGGAAGAGGTGAAAGGACAGTTACATGGGAACGTGCCGTGGGAATGGGGTGGTGCTGGTGGTCAAGGATTGGACATGGGATTACCGGTCCAGTGACATTACCACAACACCACTGTCTCCCTACGCACCATTTTTGAAATGAGACCAATGAGTTGCTGCACGTTTGAAAATTGAATACAAGATTGACATCATTGTGCACTTTGTTTAAAGATCTATAACAACAGAAAAAGCAATACAGTTCCCTCCATGGCAGGACACACAGTTTTACCTTTACCATGTCTTATCATTATCTTGGTTGATCCATGAAATCCATTGACGGGATTGACAGGATAGACAGATCATCCTTAATATCCCAGAAAGCTCCAAGATACAACCCGTGGTCTAATTTGAACAACTCATTTTGCTTGGACCATGACCATTGGTCTCATTACTTTTAGGTTACGAGGGAAAGATCAATCAACCAAACTCCTTATTCTTGAGACAAAACATGAAATTGAGCTTTTCACTGCCGGTACCAGTGGGTGAGCTGCTTGTTAAATATTACATGGCAATAGTCAAGGAAAGGCAGAGAGCTTTCTGAATGTTCTAGTTAACATTTTCTCAAAATCACAACCACCAAAATAAGTTAAGTGGTGCCATGATAATGATAAAAAAAAAGGTCCACTGAATTTCAAATTCCATTATCTGATTTTAATACCGGAATTCCAAGGACTGAAATGGATTTAAAAAAGAAAAAAAATTGAATCAGCTATCCAATGAGGCATGAAGACACCCTCACCTCCTATTTTAATTTTCACGTAAGTGATAAGTTTACATATTGTAAATTCAAGACATTGTTTCTAAGCTTGATAATTGCAGGCATTGTTGTCAGATAATGGAATATATAATATTGTTTTTATTTGTACTTCAGGTACCTACTTTTGACAGAACTGGAACTAGCCGGTTCTCATGGTCTTTCGAAAGACAAAACAATTGGTAACATTACAAATTGGACAGAAACATCCAGACACTCAAAACTTAAAGAGATCTGAAATATTCACCATTGTGGAAAGATACCAATTAAACAACTGTGGTTTTAGGTTAAAATATTTATACTTCAAGAACACCCTAAGAATTTTAAACTGTACATTCTTTTTATCTTTCTTTTGTACTAGACACTATTCATTTTTCAAACCCTGTGCCTAAAGTGTCTACATATTTGACTTTGCATCTTTCCTTGAGCTTGGTCGATAAGAAAATTGCTCCTTTATTTCACTCAAGAAAACTTTGAAAATGGTTCCTGACTGATACAATGGATATAGACAAAGAAAAGTAGCTTTTAAACTGCAAATAACAATAAGTTGCAGTCAACTGAGGAGGTTGAAAAGAGGGGACATGGTCATGACAAAATTGGGAGCTCGTGCTCGGAAATTGTTCCACAGACTGATGACAGAAATGGAGTGGGGTAAAACAAAATTATTTTATAATTAAAACTGCAGAAGAGTTTCATAGTTCTGCGATAGTGAGGTGTGAAGGTGTTGGAATTTGAGATGAATACTTTCACAGAAATTGAGGAGCTACTTTATAAAACATTAATGACGCTGTCCTTGGAAGAATTCAAAGTTGTAACTAAACACTCAAGGCGCTTGTTCTGCCAAAAAGCTAGGAAAGTAGAAATTGCAAAATGGAAGGTGCAACATTTAGACTGGAAACTGAAGATATTGATACAAATTGATAGATAAGTTAAAATCAGAACAACAGAGATTAGAAACAGAACATCCAAAATAGTAAAACAAAAAGTAGGGAATTCCAGGAAAGGGAGGAAAATAATAACCAGAGAAGCAGGATGGAAAGGAGGGAGAAAATTCTAGGAAAGAGAAGGAAGAAAGAAAGGGATTCCAAGTTTGGGAGAAGATTTGTAGCTCGGGTGCTCGTTGTTGTGGTTCTGTTCGCTGAGCTGGGGATTTGTGTTGCAGACGTTTCGTCCCCTGTCTAGGTGACATCCTCAGTGCTTGGGAGCCTCCTGTGAAGCGCTTCTGTGATGTTTCCTCCAGCATTTATCGTGGTTTGTCTCTGCCACGTCCGGTTGTCAGTTCCAGCTTTCCATTGCAGTGGTCGGTATATTGGGTCCAGGTCGATGTGCTTATTGATGGAATCTGTGGATGAGTGCCATGTCTGTAGGAATTCCCTGGCTGTTCTCTGTTTGGCTTGTCCTATAATAGTAGTGTTGTCCCAGTCAAACCCATGCAACATGAGTTCGACTGGGACAACACTATTATTATAAGACAAGCCAAACAGAGAACAGCCAGGGAATTCCTAGAGGCATGGCACTCATCCACAGATTCCATCAATAAGCACATCGACCTGGACCCAATATACCGACCACTGCAACGGACAGCTGGAACTGATAACCGGAAGTGGCAGAGACAAACCACTATAAATGCCGGATGAAACATCACAGAAGTGCTTCACAGGAGGCTCCCAAGCACTGAGGATGTCACCTAGACAGGGGATGAAACGTCTGCATTACAAATTCCCAGCTCGGCAAAACAAAACCACAACAACAGAAAGAAAGGGAGGTTAAGTTGAAATAGGTCAGGTTTTGAGTGGAAAATTCAAACTGAAGGCACTTCTGGTGAGGGGGCCATATTAAACTCAGGTATAACGGCTGATGTGTTCAATTTTGTCCATTTAATCCCCAAGTTTGATGGAGAAGGGATGCATGCCTCCTTTATCTCTATTGGACTGTTAGCACAGCAGACAAAGTCACCAGTCCAATAATGGACAACACAATTGCAGAGCATGCTGACATTCTCTCTTACCTGAGGAGAGTGCAACTGGCTATGAGGCAATGGAAGGGGCTGTTTGAAGTGGATGCCAGTTAGTGCTACAGGCATACTGGCAAAAATTCCACACCCTCAGGAAATGGTCTGACCAGTGGAATTTGAGTGGCTGAGCAACATACTTTTAACCAATGGATCCCAGGCAATTAAAATTGAGGCCACATTCAAGAGATCATTCTCCTTGAGGATTTCATAAACTTTATACTGTTTCCAATCTGGACTCATGTCATGGAGCAGAGGGTGGTTATTCTGGATGACAACCAGGAGTTACCGCACAGACTTAAACTCAGGCAGCATGGCATTAAGAAGTTTTCATAGACCAGAGAGAGAGAGAGAGAATGGAGTGATATCCCTGGCGTATGCTGGACAAAAAAGGGAAGCCAGGCAGAAAAAACCCCAACTGTCTCCAAACGTTGAGAGAAAGGATTGGATGGGAGACAGGTGGGAATCAGCCACAAGTCCTTCCAGTGTGGAAGCCAGGCTGTGAAAAACAAAACATTGTTAGTTCAGGCGTCACACAGGAACTGACAGAGGTTCAGAAGCCCTACAGAGGGGCAGCAAAATCCATTAGGAATGGATTGACTCAAGAACTGTCACTTGAAATAAACAGGACTGAAGTTCAACCAACAGTATCAGATAGGATCAGGACAGAACTCAGAGTGAGAAGGAGTGAAGCTAGGCAACAGCCATAAAGTAAGGCAAGAGAGGGCCAGATTCGTGACAAAAAAAATGACAGAAGAGAGAGAGAGAGATCTGATTAATGGAAACCTTCATGGTATATTTAAACACAATTTCTCAGGTAGGCCAGGAAGAGCCACAGGGGAGGATAGCAATAGTGACCCATGGAAAGTGGAACAGGTTAGGGGAAGCCCATTCCCAAAATAAGGTGAAAAGGGAGGAGAGGATACCCCACAACAAACATCACTGACAGAGGCCACCATAGTTATGCCAGTGAAGTAAATGCAGAGTTACCCACCGGAGATCAAAGTTTCAAACCTCACCCAATCAAAAAGGGTGGATGTAAAGTTAATTGAGACTGATGTGTGGGAATGTAAACCCAGACACCCTTGTTACCTTCTAGCAATCAAAGTGCCTGAATTCAGTACATGGATTTTAGAACCAGGTACTGTAAGAATTTAAACTTGGGCAGAAAGAATAGCTTCAGGATCAAGTCCAGCTACGTTTCATCCACAGTTAGGAAGATGCCAGAAAATCCAAAAGGTGTATGTTGTCCCAAATTCTGTAACATTATTTCATTCTGATCTTGTAACAGTATGCTCTCTGCAAACAAATAAGAAAAATATCCTTTGATTCTGGTGGGTAGGGGTCACAATAATAATTTTCCAATTCCATTATCTAATTCTAAAACCTGGTATTGGAACTAATGAACTGAAAAGGATTTTAAAAATAAAAATACTGACTTAACATGGCCTTAGAAACTAGCTGGCCACAACTTAGCCAAGCTCTGTGTAATCAACATGAAACAAACAAAATTGACTGAGCTGAAATTAATAGATGGAAACATTCCACCACTGTACAATATGGGCATTGGCGAGAAAGGGGAAAATCACGTGAGATCAGCAGGGAAGTGATTCCTAAGGGGAAAAAGTCTCAATTTCCTACCAGGTGTTGAACAATGAGATGACAATCTCACTACTGAGTGGCACAAGTCCACATGCAGATATTGCATAAATTGACATCCCATGTTACATGGAACATAGAACATGGAACAATACAGCACAGAACAGGCCCTTCAGCCTTTGATGTTGCGTCGACCTGTGAACTATTCTCAGCTCGTCCCCCTACACTATCCCAAATCATTCATGTGCTTATCTAAGGATTGTTTAAATCTCCCTAATGTGGCTGAGTTGACTACATTAGCAGGTAGTGCATTCCACATCCTTATCACTCTGACCTTGTCTCTCCTATACACTGTTTTCCATTCTCCCACCTGCTGGATAGAAACTACACAGCAGCAATTTCCAAATTGAAAGCCAAAGCAGTAACCTAGCAACCCATGTTTACTGCATGCTCTTCCTGCCCTTCATCTTGGAAACCAGTAACCAACATCTCAGGGCACACTCCATGGGAAGCAACCATGCACACTCACTGTCCGTGGACAATGGCGTCGGATGTGGACCAGCCTCACAGCACCTTTATTGCACAACTCTGATAAATTTCACTAGGTCTCACGGGGAAAACTTCCAGAATACTTACTAAAATTGTCACTTCGCTGCTATTTAACAAACTATAACCCAATGCTTTAATGAAAAGACATTGAAATGAGTCCACCCAGTCGGGCAATGAAGAAACCCTCATCTCTTATTTTGGTTTACCTTGGTATGGTAAGTTTTAATTACTGGAGATAAACAACATCACATCCAATTATCAAGTTTGGAAACAGTGTATTCACTACATTGGAATACACAATTCAGCACATATTGCAAGTGCTTTTGGCAAAGCTGGTGAAATGGATTTGTGATGGAACCAACTAGAGATAGCTTTTCTTCTGCCTCTCAAAAAGACCAAACAACTGGTGACAGCACCAACCAGAGAGAAACATACAGATACAGAGAAATTAAAGGGATCCAAAGTATTCAATACCATTGTGGATTCAAGACATCAATTAAATAACTATGGTCTCAGCTTAAAACCTTTACATATTAAAGACACCTTAAGTATGTTAAATGGGGGCATAGTCTTCCATCTTCCCTTTGCACAGGGATCTAGTCCCCTTTATTAGAAACTTTTTTCTCGTGTGAATGCTTGAGGTTGTGGCTTTGTTATTTTTCTCATGGCTAAGAAAATTACTCTTTTTGTTCATTTAAGAAAGCACTGTAATTGGCTTCTTACTGGTACAATAGAAACTGGATAAGACATGTACAGCCTCATGCTGAAAAGAACAATACATCTTTCCAGCAGCCAAACAAGGAAGTTGATTAGAAGGGAACAGATTGACCCCTTCTCCTCTGCTAGTAGCAAATATAATCTAACTTCTTACTATAATGATAAAAATGAGTACTTGGCGGATGTGACAAAACATTTTAAAATCTTGTTTTTTCGAAGCATTTAAAGATACTTATGTGAGAGTTGTATAGAGTTATGTAAAACTCTATACAAGCCCTCTTATTCTTTGATCTATATTTGTTTATCCATTTATTGTGTCTAGATCAGTGTCTACTCAGAAATAGATTTGGGTTCAACTGTGGTAACCTGTGTGTGTGAATAGTTTGTCAACATTCAGTGTCCATGCTCACACGTAAGAAATGGGTACTTGGACAAAGCACTGGAGTATTACAACTGCACATAAACCCAAGTTGAGCACAAGTCCATGCCTTCATGAACATTTTTAAAAATGGTCCAGATATTTCTCAAGCTGTCAATAAATCTATTTAAGCACTGAACATTCAAATGTTTACTCCACAGTTACTGTGACAGTAAGATTGCATAATTGGGTCATAGTGGCTTTTGCACAGATATTCACTGATGGATGACAAAAGTGGACGTCTTGTTTGGTTTGAATTAAATTCTATCTGAACGTGCAGCCTTATGAATATTGTGTACACAGCCTTCTTTAATTAATGTTCACTGAGTCCATGGCTGCATTAAACATTCCTACAATTGCAATTTAGCAAATCCTGCCTATGCCAGACATATCGGCAAACAAACCAACTTGACTCTTCAATTAGAAAAATACTCCATTATCCAAATGAGAGTGCCCTGTTCTCTATTAAAATGGGTTCCTTTTTGTGAGCAAAGTAATAGTTTTGCATGTCAATAAGGTGTCTCTACCTTGTTTTATGATGTCATTGTAAAGCATTCAGTGATCTAATCGTATCAAATGGAAGATAAGTTTTAAGCCAAAGAACCTTATGTTCAGACTGCCTTATGTAAAGGCACTTAAATAGCTTCATGGCATTAGGTGCATATATTTACCAACCATTAGCCTGCTGCATATCCTAATCTACTGAATCTAATCAGATTTACTGCTGTAACCAGCAGAGATCAAAAACATGATCAATATGACATGTATCTTATACCAGAAAAGGGCAAAAAGTGAGGTTGAAAAAGAGCTAATGCAGAAGTATTTGTAATCATTAAACATTAAATCAAAATATAACCCGTTTGTCTACCAATAAGCACTCATTGTTCACAAAAAAAGGCTATTGAAAACCAGGGTCCAATGTTCTACTTAATTTAATAATGTTTCTGAAACAGCAAGCAATGCAAAGGACTGCAGAGAAATGTCAACAACTTGAAGCACTTGTTCAAAATTTAAAAGATACACGCAATAAAAAGAAACACTGCTGGTGCCTAACAAAAGCCACATAGTCCTTGAAAAGATGCTTAGTTGATCAAAAGAAAATGAACGCCAAATAATGAAGGAGCTAGCACATATTCAAAACATTCACATGTTGATAAATGTGAGATACCATTTTCTTTATTTGTAAAAACAAGAGTGTTCATGAAGTATTCTATGATAGGTTTAACAATAACTGACTTTGGCAATCACAAGGTGAATGTCCTGACTATCTGCTTATTTGCTTGCTTTAAGTAAAGTGAATAAATTATTGTCTTGTCATTTTGGATAGATTTAACATTTGAACACACAAAAAAAATTGTGGCTCTTGTGGTATGCTGCAAGATCTGAGCATTTTGTTACCTTGTCCTCTACTCTTGTCTCCATTGGGGAATGAATAAATAAAATTAATTCAATAATGAGCCTGTGGTCACCTTACTCAGTCAATCTCCAGAAAACCACATTGAATATCATGGTCGGGCTGGGATTACTTTTTTTTAAAACTTTTCATTTAAGTCATTAAGGACTGAAATAATTTGAAAGTTTTGCAACTCCTAAACTTGTTTTTGAGAAAGTTTGAGCAAGACTGTGTTCTGTGTACATATCAAGTTCATGTTTAGAGTAAATTAGCATGCTATGTCATTGAAAACAACTGCACTCATGGTATATTTGAAGACAATTGGGGAATTCTCCCATGATAAATGGGATGTGTGTAATCATGAACAAATGCTACGCAAAGTGAAATAAAAGAGAGATGTAGGGGCCCTCTTGTGGTTCAGTGGCAGGTGCCCAGGTTCAAGTCACACCTGCTCCAGAAGTGTGCAATAATATCTCTGAACAGACTGATTAGAAAATATTGACATAAAACTCTTGTGTGGCACAGTGGTACCATTCCTACATCTGAACTAAGAGGCCTAGGTTCAAGTCCCACCTGCTCCAAAAGTGTGTAATAGCCTCTCTGACCAGGTTGATAAGAAAAATAGGTTAAGTTAAAATGTGGAAAAAAGAGAGATGAGGAGAAAGTAAAATTTTCTTCATCCTGATGAGGGCAGGTGCTTTTGATTGAGTGTCAAATCAGTGTTGCACGTTAGACTTCAGTACTGTGGAAAATTCTTAAATCCGTAAAATTGTAGGTTCATAACATGGTATGATTAAAACTCAAAGTTATGTCCCATTGAAAGAAGCACACTAAATGAAATTGTAGCAGAACACATTCTTGGATTAAATAAACTCCCACTGAGGGTATGGTGCAAATTTAGAAACGACTTTATGATTATATATTGGAAGAACAGTTTGTAAGCCAAGTTTTGAGAGAAGGAATTCCACCCTAACAGTATTGTGGGTCAACCTCCAGCACATGGACTGCAGCGATTCAAGAAAGTAGCTTACCATCACCTTCTCAAGGGCAACTCGGGATGAGCAATAAATGGGGAGTCTGCAATATGATCACAGCCAGGAAATTGCAGAAACAGAAAAAGTTGCAAATTGCAAGGATTTTTTTTCCTGAGTCAGGAGGGGAGGTCAAAGTCATTCAGCAAAGTCCAGACCACAGCAGCCAAGTTTTGAGCCTCAGTGTCATGAACTTATATGCTAACATTGCTGTTATAGCCACCGGCCATTTCAACAACTCCACTCCCAGTCCAAGAGCTGTGGGAAAGTCAGTCATATTTGATCACTTCCAGATACAAAAACAGTCATGTATTCTAATGATTTGCAGACACAACAGCAGTCATACGTTAGGTCACAGCCATACACTTGGTAAAGGTCATGATTAATCTAATGCTAGTTCAGGTCTCTGGTATTCCTCAATTATACATATGGTAGATATGGGATCAGAAGTAGATGTTAACGAGCAGGAAGAGCAAAGATTGTACTCACTGAGAGCGCACATAAAATGGTATATGGAAAATTAGAATATTAAGGTTGAACAAATAATTCCAATGCCTGTAGTAGAGATTAAAGTCACAGATTCACAACTTACATTCATTGTTAACAGTGTCTATTACCTCAGAAGCAGAATGCAAGGAGTTCAGGAGTTACATTCCTTTTCACAAAACTAATATTAAGCCAATTGTTAATTCCAGTAACAGTATTCCTTCACAGTAACAGTCTTAGCTCAATTTAATATCAAAGTGGAATATGATGATGCATCCCATTATTTGCATTACTACCATTTGATAGTAATAAGGGGTAGGAAACGGGGCTGAGCGATTTATGTTCAGCATCAAAATGGGAACATTTGATAATGTGAAAGTATGATGAGAGGACAAAGTGATTTTTGAGCAAACAGGGCCAAAAAGTAACAGTAGCAATTTAATTAGCATTAAATATTGCACATCAATTGAGGATACAAATGTGGACATTCTTTTGAGATTTCCCAAGCCACTGACTTACCTGTGAATTACTTCACATATACAAATTACCAGAGGAAATAATGAAGATATTTGCAAGGATGCAGTATTCTGTAAAATGCTGAATTACGTTACGGCTGGTGAAGTGATGATGAGAAATTGCAGGAGTGTTCACACACAGAAATTAAGTAAGTGAAGATCAAGACAGTCTTCTATGGGATTTAAGAGTCATTATACCTCCAAGGTTTAGAGATTGTTAGATTAATTTGTCAAAATCACGTGGAGTTAGTTCATATAAAACCTATGGTTGAAGTTGTTTCTGGTACCCAAAGGTGCAGACAGTCTTTGAAGAATTGGTGAATAATTGTGAAGTGTGTCTCAGATTGAGAAATGATTCAATGAAAATTTGTTTCATTTTCCAAGCTGAAGGAAATCAAGGGAATGAATATCTATCATTTTATTTTTGAAGTGGAAAGTAAAGTGCACCTTGCCTTAATCGATAGATATAACAAGAGGATAAATATTGAGTTTATAACCAATGCCACACGCATACAAAGTACTAAGTTTTGAGAATTGGTTTGCACCAGAAAACAGTCCACAGTTTATGTTTGAAATATCTCTCAGTAAGAATGGTGTCAAACACACTATACAACTAACATATTATCGAGGATCAAATAGTGATGTAGAGATAAATGTACAATTTGTGAAAAGACCTTTGCAGAAATATTTGCTTGGTGATAATCCAGACAGTAACCTCCATATCATACTTTGACACATTTTCAATTTCTTTACATAATAATTCCACAATCTAGAATATAGATCATGACATGAGAAGCATAAAACTTGATAAAAAAATGAAAGAATGACGAGTTTGGCATTGGTCAGAAAGTCACGGTTAAAAGCCACAGAGGTAACATGGAGGGGTATGTGATTGACATCCCTTACACAGGCCAGACGTACTTACATATTTAGTGAAAGCGAGGGAGAAACAAGTAGTATCCTGCAGATCACTTGATTGAAGGAAGAAATGGCAGCATGGTGGCACAGTGGTTAGCACTGCTGCCTCACAGCATCAGAGACCAGGGTTCAATTCCTGCCTCGGGCAACTGTCTATGTGGAGTTTGCACATTCCCCCGTGTCTGCGTGGGTTTCCTCCTGGTGCTCTGGTTTCCTCCCACAGGCCAAAAATGTGCAGGTTAGGTGAATTGGCTATGCTAAATTGCCAGTAGTGTAAGATGTAGGGGAATGGGTCTGGGTGGATTGCGCTTCGGCGGGTCGGTGTGGACTTGTTGGGCTGAAGGGCCAGTTTCCACACTGTAAGTAATCTAAATCTAAGTAATCTAAATCTAAAATCTGACAAAGGGAGAACTGGAGAAACCTTCAACAGTCTAAATTCCTCCAACAGCCCAAAGGAAAATCAGTATGAAAATGAAAGTCATGAAGAAGTGGAAAGTTTAACAATATTAAAGAATTCAATGGCAGAGCAAAGTGAGTGAGGGTCTTTGAGTAGGACAAATCATTTAATGTTACCACCAAAATTTTAATAGACATTGATAGTCAGTCAAGTTCAGATTACACAATCAGAGATGCAAGAAAGTAGGGAAAGCTGATGGAAATGGAAGGAGATATCCAGACAGAAAGAGAGAGGCCAGAGAGATTAATTGAAAGGATGTAAGGAAGAAGAAGAAAAAAAACTAATTATAATTTCTTGTCAAATGGTGATTTTTAAAAACACATATGAGTGTTATGAAAAACTTTTCAGTTACATGTAAATCACTCTGCAAGTATGAGTAATTGATGTTTTGGTTTTAATTACAGTAAAATCAAAAGCACTCCACAACCTGTGAAAGTTTCGAGCACTGTTGATGTTGATTTAGTCATACTGGACTCTGTGGACCTATCTACATGTACGCATTTGCTTTTTTAATATATAAATTAATTTTAGGTGAGGAGGGAGTGCAGTGTATTTTAAGATCTGAACATTTTGTTATGTCACCTCTCTGTTGTGAAAGTGGAAATAAAGTTAGTTCAATAATGACTGCCTACAGCTGACTGTGTGTTAGATAGTCTTGCTCAGTGTAATTCATAACAATTCTCTGGTACTTTGCTGAAATTTGAGGCACTACATCAGTTGGAGCACATGTTGCTTCCTTGGTATCTTTCTTTTTCTCCTCCAGTGGATGGATACCTTTGTTCTCAGCTGACTTGGCAGCACCAATGCAGTTCTTTGGTTCTATCAGCTTTCTGACATTGTGGGCAGGTTCTAATTTTAATAGATTGTGAGGCTCTGGTGCAGGCAGGAATGAGATGCCTGCAATATATAGCATGGCTTGTACTGAAAGAAGGATCCAACAATATGCTTCAGCTAATAGAAAACATTTATTCAATTTCACCAATGTATCTTTTATTATTTGCAATGACAGAATAAATTGGAAAGTTAAAAAAAAATCACTGAGAAGTTGTTTCTTCCTATTAAGATTTTATAATTATTGACCACATGAAAACTCACAATCAATTGATTGAAGTTGAGAACAATATGATACATTGTGTAAATTCCAGAGTAGAATAGATAACCAGATGAAACTGAGTCTTTAATCAAATCATAGTAATATCTCGTGGACTTCTTCTAGTACGGAGAGGATAGTTTCATGAATTAATACGTTGAGGAACCAATGGGAGAAATGGCCATCCTTGACTGGGTATTGTGTAACAGGGAAGAAATAATAGATGATCCAGTTGTATGCAGCCCTTAGGGAAGAGTGATCATAACAGGATAGAACTCTTCATTAAGATGGAAAGTGATGTAATTATTTCTGGGATCAGGGCCCTGAATTTAATAAAAGAAATTACAATGATATGAGATAAGAGCTGGCGATGATAAATTGAGGATCATTACTTAAAGGGATGATGGTAGATAGGTAAAGGCAAACATTTAAAGAGCATACAGATCACTAAAGTTATTCATCCCATTTTGGCATAAAAATATAACATGGCCAGACCACGCCTAACAAAGGATATTAGGAATACTAGTAAATTCAGGAATTCCAAATAAAGGAACAAAGAACAAAGAAAACTACAGCACAGCAACAGGTCTGCAAGCCTGCACTGAGCCCACCTCCATCCACTGATCACACTCTCAGCTACCTTCCCCCCTAGCCCCACCCCTTCCCATTTATCTCTCCACCCATTCGGTTCACAGCCTCATTCCTGATCAAGGGCTTATGCCCGAAACGTTGATTCGCCTGTCCTCGAATGCTGCCTGACCTGCTGTGCTTTTCCAGCACCATATTCTCGACTTTGAAGGGCCCAACAGTCTACTCCTATTTCTATGTTCTATTTTTCTATGTTTCAGTGAACCATTCTTCACAGGAGGAAAATTCCAATTGCCTGGAAATTAATCTAATGGTGAGGTTAGCAATATTTCCAAGTATAAGAAAGATGCTTATTCCAACTATTGTTCAGTCTTCTCTTCTCACCTCCAAGCTCGTTCTGTACTTGTACTTTAGACAGAGATTGCAAATGTGGCACATGTTGCTTGTACAGCCAATTCTGCTATAATGTGTCCTTTGTTAACATGCATTAGCTGTAACTTGTTTGATGAATTGGGAATGCGGTTTTTAAAACATGATTTGTAAAATGTGTGTTGGCTACAAAGCAATGAGATCACTAACACTTGAAGTGTTATTTGTAATGTGTGATTTTTGTAGAGCGCGGAGTTGCACACGAACTGAACTATCGTGTTATAGAAGAAGTTACTACATATTTTTACTTTGAGCTTGGTCATTTTGTGTCATAATATTTGCTTTATCAGTGCCTCATGTTTTCATCAGTCTAGTTACCCAGATGGTGGCTTGGCTTGCCCTATTCCACCATATAAATTACTTTCCGTTAATATGACAAACCATTCCTATGTATGAGAGTATCATTCATGCGATACAACAATTATGAAGAAATATGTGGTGCTTCAATAAGATTGTTCTTCAATGGAATTTCCATGATATCATTCTGATATTTGTCCAATTTGAAAAATGTAATATGAAAAATGGTTCCTGAAAATTGATTCAATTCCAAATGTTAATTTCGATTTTCAGTGACCGTAATTGTTTATTGCTGTGCTAAGAGAAAGTGAGGACTGCAGATGCTGGCGATCAGAGCTGAAAAACGTGTTGCTTGAAAAGCGCAGCAGGTCAGGCAGCATCCAAGGAGCAGGAGAATCAACGTTTCGGGCATAAGCCCTTCTTCAAGAATTGAATTATTGCTGTGCTAAACCAATGTCTGCATTTGTGAGATTTTCTCAGCAATGTGAAAAATTTTCCAAGTCTAGATCATTTGAGAATTATTTGATGTGTTAACCTCCTGAATGAAACTATCCAATGGGAATTGGAAAATCACAGTATAGAAGAAAACTGAAAGAACTGCTGATGCTAGAAATGAAAAAAAAATTGCTAGAAAAACTCAGCAGCATCTGTAGAGAGAAATCAGAGTTAACATTTCAGGTCCAGTGATCCTTCCTTTGAACAGTTCTGACGAAGGGTCACTGGACCTGAAATATTAACAGTGTATATGAAGTTTTTTTAAATTAATTTGTGGGACGTGGGCATCACTGGCTGGCCCGCATTTATTACCCATCCCTGGTTGCCCTCGAGAAGGTGGTCATAACCTGCCTTTTTTAACAGCTGTGATACGGTTAGGGTGCTACAGGTAGACCCATAACATGCCTAGGGAGACATTTACAGGATTTTTACCCAGTGACAGTGAAGGAGCAGTGATTTTTTCCAAGCCAGGATGGTGAGTGGCTTGGAAGGGAACATCCAACTGATGTTACCATGTGTCTGCTGCCCTGTCCTTCTTGGTGGGAGTGGTCATGGGTTTGAAAGGTGCTGAGGATCTTTGGTGAGTTTCTGCAGTGCATCTTGTAGATGATATACACTACTGCTTCTGAGTGTAGGTGGTGGAGTGAGTGGATGCTTATGGATATGGTGCCAATCAAGTGGGCTGCTTTGTCCTGGAAGGTGTCAAGCTTCTCCAGTGTTGTTGGAGCTGCACATATGGGGGCAAGTGGGGAGTATTCCATCACACCCCTAACTTGTGTTTTGTACATGGGATACAGGTTTTGGGAGTCAAGAAGTGAGTAATTCATTGTAGTATTCACAGCCTCTGATCTGTATTTTAATCACTGTATTTCCATGGCAAATTGAGTTGAGTTTCTGGTGAATGGTAACTCCAACAATCTTGATAATGGGAAATTCAATGATGGTAACACCATTGTACATCAAGGGACTTGATGTCTTTTATTGGAGATAGCCATTGCCTGACATCTATGTGGCATGAATATTAACTTGTCAGCTCAGCTGTAGACATTATCAAAGTCTTGCTGCATTTAAACATGGACTGCTTCGGTATCTGAAGAGTCTTGAATGGTGCTGAACATTGTGCAATCATTGGTGAATATCCCCACTTTTGATCTTATGATGGAGGGAAGGTCATTGCTGAAGCAGTTAAAGATGGTTAGGCTTAGGACACTACCCTGAGGAATTCTTGTAGAGTGTCTTGCATCTGAGACGACTGATCTCCAACAACCACCTTCTACAGTGTCAGATAAGACTCTAAACAGCAGAGAGTTTGCTCCCTGATTCCCATTGATTTCTGTTTTGCTAGGGCTCCTTGATGCCACACTTGGTCAAACGCAGCTTTGATATCAAGGGCTGTTACTCTCACGTCACTTCTGCAATTCAGCTTTTCTGTGCATGTTTGAACCAAGGCTTTAATGAGGTTCGGAGCTGAGTGGCCCTGGCCAAACCCAAACTGGGAGTCACTGAGCAGGTTGTTGCTGAGCAGGTGCTGCTTTATAGCACTGTTGATGACACCTTCCATCATTTTACTAATGACCGAGAGTAGACTGATAGGGCAGTAATTGGTTTGTTTGGATTTATTGTATTTTCTGTGTACAGGACATACCCGGGCAATTTTCCACACTGTTAGGGAAATGCCAATGCTGTAACTGTTCTGGAACAGCTTGGCGAGGGAAGCTGCAAGTTCTGGTGCACAAGCCTTCAGTACTCTTGCTACAATGTCTCCAACTGTTTATGATATCACATGAAGTGATTTGAATTGGCTGAAAATTGGTGTCTGTCATGCTGGGGACCACTGGAGGAGGCGGAGGTGGATCATCCATTTTGCACTTCTGGCTGAAGATTGTAAAAGAGATACAGCAAAGTTCTTATAGATTTTTAGAAAAACTGAAAAAAGAAGCTAAATCTGTGGTGGAGGAGAGGAGTGGAAATACAGATAAAAATGAAGTTAAAGAAATCCAATGCAGCAGCACAGAGCAAAACCTGTCAGCAGCTGATTTTATTTCATAGCTGTCAAGCTCTGATTTCCTACTGGATGGGAGGATCCTGTTTGGCACATAAAGTGTCCTCCCACACAAGTTCAGAATGCCTGGAATGAGCCTGATGAGTAAAAGACAGGGACTGAAGTGACCTTCACAGCCAGTGGCAATGCAGTGCCTGTGGCTGAGTTGGCCACTACTCAGGTTGCAGCATATGGCACAGCCCTGCTACTTCCTCCCTGGTGATTTGAAAAAACAGCATTAAAATCCAGGGACATGTGACTCTTCTTTGAAGGGTTGTAATGGGTGGTCCCTCAGTTATCTGTTCTTTTTGAAGAGAAACCTAAATTGGGTAGGATTCCTAACATACAAAGGGCTTCAAGGAAGTGGGTTAGTAACAAGTTTAAAATATGATTCCATTTACATTTAAAGATCTCACACTAATACTCATGTATTATCAAGTATTATAGAACATTTCCTACATAGAAACAAGCTATTGACCCAATAAGTCCATACCAGTGACTATGGTTGATACAAACATACTCTTTCTTCTTGTAATTGTAGCTCTTTACTCGCTTGTGCTTATCTGGACAATTCATTCCAATTACTCTCTGCGGTAGTTAGTTTCACATTCTAAGCACTCCCTGAGTGTGGTCTTATAGATTCATAGATTCTCTGCAGTGTGGAAACAGGCCCTTCGGCCCAACAAGTCCACACCGACCCTCTGCAGAGTAACCCACCCAGATCCATTTCCTTCCGACTAATGCACCTAACACTATGGGCAATTTAGCATGGCCAATTCACCTGACCTGCACATCTTTGGACTGTGGGAGGAAACCAGAGCACCCGGAGGAAACCCATACAGACACGGGGAGAATGTACAAACTCTACACAGTCATCCGAGGTTGGAATCAAACCTGGGATTCAGTAGCTAACCACTGAGCCACCGTGCCGCTCCCTGGTCTCTTGTTCTAGTTTTACCCATTAGTGGAAACAACTTCTCTACATCTCCCCTATCAAACTCTTTCATAATCCTAAAGATCCTAGAATCTAAATTAGGATTTCATCACCAGTGAACAACCACTAACGTCCTTTTCAAAACTCCCACACTCACAACCGTCAAAAAGACAAAATGCCAGCCAGCAATCAAAATGCAAGCTTCATTGCCAAGTCCTGGTGTTGATGGTGGGTGGGTAGCAGGGCTGTGTGATCACATCGATTCACTAATTGCAATTTAGATATTACCTTCATTTGTAAATGCATTGTTGACATTTCAGAAACCTAAAACAAAATAGGCATAAGTGGAGAACAGGACCGTTTTTCACTTAATGCCCTCAAAGCCCCCTAAAGTGTTCTGTTTGCACATTTCCTTGTTTTGTTACTTTACATAAGTCTCACTTCAGCCCTCAGCAGTCCTAGAAGTCCAGGAATTGGCAGGGATGTTTAAGCGACACACTCACATTCATAAAATATTAAAAAATCAACACTAATCTCTTTGTGGTCAAAGCTTCTTGCATATTCAAAATACACACTGGAGGGGTATAATTGATCTCTGGCAATATTTGGTATCTCCTATATCCATTCATTTATGGAGCAAAATAGAGTTTAAATTGAGTTATGTTTTGATTAGAACACTTTTAAGTGGTGGAGTGCCATGGAGGTAATGGAATGAATTAAAAAGCCCTCTGGTGAGATGTTGTGTTAGTGTTACTACTACACCAATGACCACTTAATTGCTTTGCTACTGAAGTTCATGTGTTTGTTAATTTTAGCAATAATGGACACAGGAGTAAACAGTGGTTCAACAAAGCTAGAAAGCACTACCAAACTGTTGTTCTGTTTTGAGTATTGGTCTATTTCTAACTCCTCTAGTCACACAGTGGGGCTGTCACAATGCAGTGAGCTACCCATGTTGAGGTAAACTGCAGCAGCAAACTAAGTTTCAACAGGAAGGATGGAAGTCAGATGTGGTAACTGCTCCACAATGACCTGAAGAGACACTTGACCATCTGGAATGCACAACCAATGATAGTAAGGAGCCACCTTTGTGAGTGCATCCTCCGAGGCTGGAATTTCAAATGACATAGTAATTGGTGTGTTTTCCTGGTGTACTGTCAAGTTTGCTGCCTGCAAATTTGCTGTACTAGTGGAAGACAGAGTCCTGAGAAGTCGCTGCATAGCCAAATGGTCCATTGCATGGGGATACATAGAGCTCACTGCTTGCATCTCTGATAGATGCAGATGGATTTGCATGTTCCACAATGGTGTTTGTTGCCGGAATTTCTGTCGGCTTAATCCTTTCAGGGTTACATAATGCCAGTGAACTGAAATTCTACCTCGTGATAACTATTGGCATTCTCCAAGTAAGTGGGAACTAGCCATGACTATAGCTTGGTGTTTGGACTGCTCAGTTGAGTCTGTGGTTCTGTCCCAGCTTTATGTCAGGGCATGCCCACTGAGTTCGGTATCCTTACACAGCTCAGCAGAAGTACTTGCATTCTAACTCCTTATCTGTCAACGGGTCTCTCCATGAGCCATATACAAGGATTTTCATTACGAATTACTTTTGTTAAAATAAAATTCACTCTTTGTTGTGCTTTGATAAGTGTTACTTAAAGTTTCATACTTATATTGATCAGGTTCCCTTTACTCTGTGAAGGCAGTCAATGACATAAGTAAATGAGCACATTGTACTTGGAGCTACCACAATGTTGTTACATGCTGCGTTATATGTACAGCTGAGGTTCTATAATCCCAGCTGATGATAGTACTGAACAAGTCTGATCTGAGCAAGGGAACCTTCTTTTGATAGATCATAAACATTGGTTATCACAGTGGTCAGTCACTGAACGTATGCAAATAAGCCTGCCAATCTTCTTTCAACAAAAGGACACAAGTTTATTACACACAAATAAGCTATATAAAAAAAACAAAGATTTTAACAGCAATAACAAAGATTAAATGCTTTTCCCAGGAAAATCCTTTATCGTCACTCAATTCCAAAGAAGGGTCATTCCCTTCTTAATCTTAAGATTTATTACTCAACTAAATCTTTCGAGTTCTGGTGGCTCACAGATTTCTTTTCAGCTTTGATGGCCTGAATACCACTTCCTAGTTTTGACAGCTTGGAGATTTCTGCCCATTCTCACTACCTACTTCTGATATTAAACTATTTTTTGAACTGAAACCTTATCTGGTCTCTGATTATCTGCCATTCTGTAGCTGTAAAACTGGCATTCATCAACTAACTCACCAAGAATCTGAATGAGACTTTTACCATTTTAAATCCACATTTTTTTTTGGAAATTATGTCTTCATTTCATTGTTCCAAATGATGATCCGACCTCTTACAAAAAACATTTCTACAGAACTAACAACTAAGATCTATTTTCCTCTACTATAGATTTGCTCCAAATTAACAAGTAATGACTATGTAAACTTTTATCACAGTATGCTGAAGCTAAAATATCTAATGATGTGTTAGAAATGTCATGCTTTCCAAGCTGACCCTCCCAAATAGCTCAACAATATTTTCCTCTTCAGAGCTCGATGTTTTAACCTGTCACCCAGCCTCTTTGATAATGTACTCCTTATATGTCTTCAAATATAACAATAACAGAGATTATGATATGATCATCTGGTCCACAAAAGAAAATCCTGCATCATTTTCTCACCCCCATTACGTAGTGTAATTGTCAAAACCATGCCACCTTCATTGCTATAATCTCACTAACATTTGTTCTGCTGGTTCCAATTTTGAGAAGATAAATCTTGAACATATAAACCTTTAAATCATATCCATAAAGGTCATGGTTATTACCTTCTAGTAGCACACAGGCTTTACCTTTGTACTTGGGTCATGTAAGTTTTACCAGCTTTTGACTAGTCGCTTCTGATTAATTTGTTTTCCTATGCAAAGCTTATCATTTTCATTTGTTGAAATATTCTCCCCCACTGAAACATGTTTCCATATGCTTCAATAGAAAATTCAAGTGATGTACTGCGTGTGTGTTGTCATTGAGCCATTACACAGGACAGTTATTACTCTGCAACTGGAGACGGTCTAAAGAGTAATCAGTATTGTACATTGTGACGTTTCATTGTGATGATCAGTCATAAATCATATAATCAGGAAAAACACACAAAGAAGATTCATTGTTTTGATTAGTGAGCTAATTTTGGTGTTGCTATAGTAGGTATTTTTCATAATTTCTGTGAAATTTGAAATTACAAGCCTCTTTCTGGACTATTAGCATCTCCTATTCTAATTCCTTGACAATATCCTGGCTCACATATAAAATAAAGTATATTAAACACTTTTTGTCATTCTTCTCAGTATTTTTTGGTTTTAAAGTAAATTTAACTATGTGGCATCTGCATTTGCAAAGAACAGTTTATTTAAAAATTTAAGCTTTGTGTCAATTATTCCCAGATGCTTTATCGTAAAATACAGTTGGTTCCTTAGCGGTCTCAATATTTAACTTTGAGCTTTTGTCCAATACTTCTGAGACTCTCCCCTGTCGAGCAGGAGATTCTAAGTGATACAACAAAAGAAAAATCTAGAAAAAAATACAGGGGAGTTTACTTCCAATTTATTCAGAAGGAGCTTGCAGTAGCTGGGCTGCACCTCACAAATTTTAAGGGAGCTTTCTCCAAAGTATGTTCCTTTTATTCTCCTTTGATTTGGATGGTTCTGTGTCAATTATTCCCAGACTGCTTTATTGTAAAGTACAGTTGGTTCCTTAGCGGTCTTTGATTTGCATTTTAGTTTCTTTGGTCAGCAAACTCCATTCACTGGCCCTGGTTAGCATAATTAACTTTCAGCTGAATGAGTGCATGCAGGTAAGAAAACACCTGCAGCCTCTTCCCTGGAGATTGCAGCGCAACTGTTTATTAGAAGTTCGTATGGAATTGTATGCAGCACAATACAACAGCTCAATGTGAAAAACTCACCCTGAGTATGGACTGCTAAAGTCTTCACACTGTGAGGAAAGAAACCAAAAGTACAAGAGGACCAATTCTTTAGTGTTATGAAATGGATAACAACCATGTTATGGGTTGATCTAAATCTAAAACAAAGAAATTTTTGATGTTACCTTTGCTAGATGTAAGCATTTTTAAAATTTGTATGTTACATATTGGTATCAGAGCTGTAGTTATTAAAATGGTACATTCAAAAATTTCACACCGTCAGAAGGAAGTTGCACTGAAAGGGACAGCATTTGCATCAAAAGTAATTCCCAGTTGGTTATGGGGTGTGCGTAAATTGATATGGCACTGAGAGCTGTGCACAATTGCTCATGATCAATTCTTTGATTTGCTGCTGCAGCAGGTTTTTATTGGTTTCTAAGCAATCCTTTGGGTTTCAAGGAATGTTAAGTGTTGTACTCGATCAGAATAAATTGTCCATTTTTTCCTAAACTAAAGGAAGGCGTGAACGAGTTATATTTCCATAGGTACATTTCTTCAGTTTCATTGAGAAGCACCAATTTCATTAAATCCCATCAAAGCTTTCAAATTGTAACTGGTCCAGGTTGTCAGCAGAATAATGAAAATGCTCAATACTTAATGAGAATGATGAGTTTGATATGTATGTACACACGTGTTTACATAATCCTGTGTGCAAATTATTTTTATATCTGTGCCTTTGTGTGTTCACCCATCAAATCTGCTTTAAAAATAGAAAATGTGGAAATGTACAATTGGTTGACTTAAAGAAAGATAGATCAGTGTGTTGCATGGGATCCTTCATTATGACCATTCCCTTACAAATACTGATTGATTTTTTTTCTTTCTAGCATTTCCCGTAAATTATTTCTGATTTTCAACATTCACTCTCATTTGCACATACTATGCAAAAAGGTCTTTTAAGATTTGTATGTTTTATCTTTTTTTGAGAGTTCATATCTGCTCAGTTTGTATCTGTGTATGCATGGAAGAGCATATTGTCCTTTCTCTCTCTTTTTCTTTCTCTCTCCCTCACCGTGAACTGCCTCAGAAAAAGGCTTGAGCAGGTTCCCAAGTCTGAGTGCAGCGTTATAATCTGTAGTTATGCAGCACTCCCTCATTGTGAATAATTTAACTCTTTGCATTCTACAGGACCGCAACAGGTACCTGATCATATATAGGCCTTGTTGAGGTTTTCGTCCCTTTAGATTTTAAGATTGTTACCTCAAACTTTCTGATCATTAATGCCACCTGCCCATTCTTTGAGATTTCCACATTCAATTTGAAAAGCTCTATCATACATTTCCTTAATTATGTATTCTCAGTCCCTAGCCAATTCCACAATGTCAAAATCAAAGTGCTCTGTGAAAGTTGGACAGCCAGGCTAGCTCAGGGGCAGGGTTGACACTGAGCGGATCACAGCTTTAACATTTGAGAAAAAGAGAATGATTGGAGTAACATTATGGAGACTGAAATGTAGGCAGTAAGTCACAAACGCTGAAACTTTCTTGGGGAAAAGAAGAAGCATTGATCCAGTTTGGATTACAAAGTAATACCTGTATTCTCCTGAATGGTATTGTAACAAGACAAAAGCCTTCTATGAGAGGCTGTACCCAAGAGTGCTTTGTTGTGCAAAGTATCAGAATAGGTTCAACTGGGATGTCTAATATGTTGTTATTCCTTAGAATAATAGCTCCAACCAGCTGTCAGTTTTATCGATGAGCAAATGCCACACAAGGACTCATTGAGCCCAGTGTCAGAATCTTACAGCACTCAGAGCCCTGTCTGTGCACCAGGTGTTCCTTTTCACAAAACAACTTGGTGTTTAGATTTCCACGTCAGTGAAATGGTTAATGATGAAAGATTTCTGAATGCATCCTCTGTAATAGTATTGGGAAATCACTACCAACGGGGGTTTAATCTAGCATGACAGCCCATGGGAGGGGTTGAGATAGACCACAACTTGTCATTACAATGTGCTGCAATCCAACTTCTTGCTGGCAATCCCTCACCGTTCCAAATAGGCCCTGCTGGGAAGCAAAGACTGAAAGAGGAGGAAATATCCTGCACTGGGGACTGAACAGAAGGAATGGAGTCCTGCCTGGGATTAACTGTATTTCATACAGCTGGCAATGCAGAAACAGACCTCTCCAGGGCCAAATCCTGGCAAAAAACAAGCAACCATGGAACATTTGAGCCAAAGCTGCACTACCCAGCAGCCTTCGCTCATGTTTTAACAACAAAATATGTACAAAAAAACTCAGGGGGGAAAAACTGATGAACTGAGCAGATTGCTGAATAAAAGGTTATGCTTTGAAGGAAAACAGCAAGAAAGAAGACGATTTAGTTAGTGCAGGAATTTAACTTCAGTGCAGCGAGGTATTCAGAGCTTTTGGAGGTCCCCGAGGTCTGACTGTCACAGTTTGAACTGTATTAATGGATGATCCGACAGTAATTGCAGACTCAGCTCTTAGGGCTGAGGTTAAAGATCCTCAGTAGTGAAAGCTGGTCAAGTTGAATGGTGTGGGGAGGTGGTACTCCTCACAGGCTGCAGGTGGGGTCGAGATCTGTTGTCAGGAGAGAGGGCTAATTTGTTGTGATTATTTCTTCAAAGGTAATGTCTTTTTAATGATGAAACAGTAAGATTTGACAATGCAATTCCCATAGTGATAACAGCTTTTTTACAAGTTGCAATTTTTTTATTATCATGTGTACTAGAAAAAAATGACAAATATGGAGAGAAATTTGATGGTCAATGTTCAATTATAATCTGAGACCATGCGAATTGAAGTGTTTCCATGAAAAGTTAGTGAGCAACTCACAAAGGCATGGCATTTATTGTAATCTGGTACAATTACTTGTTGAGTCATAACTGCATACTGCCTGTTGCAGAACACTAAGTGGAATTTTCTTTTCCCTGGCGTGGCATGAGTAATAATGAGGAAGGTGGGAAAGTATGGAAAGAACAAAAAAGAAGAACCATTGCAATTTTCCCCTCAAACCTTGAATGGTGACATCAGAAGCTTACCATTGAGCAGCACTACCCCATTTCCATGCATTTGTGATTCATTGAAGGTTCAACACACCTTATTTGTACACTGCTTCCTGAGAAACTAGATGGTGCAAATCCCTAACATGTACATCAGAGTGAGTGCCCAAGGTGGGCTCACGGCTTTCCCGAATGCTCAGTTAGGCCAACATTTGTCTGCATTTTTGCCACAATGACCCTGCATGCACCATGGCCACCATCGACCTTGCCCTTCTGCCCTGGCATCAGCAAACCATCAGCTTTCAGACCAAATCACAGGCTCTCAACACTTTATTTTGGAGCCCAGGGACATATACGTCTTGTATATTTCTGCCAGCTCACTTTGTATGCAAGGACACACATGCATCTCATGTATCTGCGCAGGATGCATCTTATGATTCATAGCTTGTTTCCTTATCACTCGATCACTTTGCATTTATGCAGATGCTGCCAGTCTCTCTCTACTCCACACTGCCTTCACTGATTTACAGGTTGCCAGTATCTGTGGCTTACATTGATTTTTAGAACTGAGGTTGGGATCACTGAAGCGCAGTGGGGGTGGATGTGTTACTGTGCAGCACTGTGCTACATCAATGTCACACCCTCAGCATGTGCCAGTAGCTTGCATTGCAAAATATACTGCATGTGCTTCAAGCAAATGGCCAAGTGTGAAAGGCAAAGGAGCAGCCCTTACTGGGGTCAACAGAGGTGTCATTCAGTCAGGGGGTATATCCACAGTCAATGGGTTTATCGGATTATATAACAAGATGTTAACCACAGTGAGACAGACACTTGCTCCTACTAGAGATCAGGAATCCATGTCCTTGCAATCCAGGACCTGGGCCACAATTGGTCCTGCTAGTACATTTCAACCAGTCCAGGGATTACAGGTAGCTCAGTTAGAGGGGTGAGGGGTTTCAGTCCAGAGGGTGAACCAGTTTTTCCTGCTATGTAATGGAGAGAGGGATTGAGTCTGATGGGAGTAGATGGAAAAGCTAGATGGGATCAATTAGTGATGATGCAAAAACAGGCAAGGTATTGAGATGTCCCAAGTGAGTGAGAACCTGAAACAGAGGGCAAGAGCGACAGTAGCTTGGGAGTTTGAGGTCGGTGAGAGGCATTGAGTGGATGTTATGTATGCAATAGTGACAGCTGTAGTCCATCAGTCTCAATGAGAAGTGTGTGATGAGGCAGAATTAGAGAGAGTGATGGCCATGCAAGTGTGAGGTGGCAGTGAGAAGATGATGGGGTTTATCTTTGCAACCTTGGTTTGATGTTTGAGACCCATCCATACATAGATTGATTGCAGGAAAAAGAATTGTCCTCCTCTCCACCACCCCATCTGCCATGACCTCCAGGTCTCTGTTCATGAAGTGACCTTTCCTTTCCTGCAGATATGTCCTCAGTGATCATGATGGATCACCATCACATGAGGAGTCATTCATGACTTGCAGACTGTGAAACTGTGTGGAGCTGGGTTTTAAATATGGCTGAATGGCATAAATGGCAGAAGGTCCTGGTAGTGGTGAGCATTTCTGCATCTCTGACTGATTCCCCAAGAAAGATCCCCAAAAGCCTATTTGCATAATTAGAGATGAAAAGGAGGAGACTGTGCAGACTGGGCAGCATGAATCTCACATGACAAAACACAAACTAAAAATAGGCAAACTCTATCCAGTGTAACATTGCTTCTTCCACTGGCACATTTTTCAACAGCTACATTACTCTAGGCATAAATTCAACAGTTCAAGATAGCTTGGGAACTTCCACGTAATTGGGATGTGCAACATCTCCTCAAGCCCACGATGGGGCTGGGTTTTTTGGGGTGTTTACCCTCAAATGACGGCAAACAAATCATTTGCTTAAAAGCAAAATATTGCAGATGCTAGAAATCTGAAACAAACACTGAGAATGCTTGAGAAACTCAGCAAGTCGAACAGCCTCTGTGGACAGAAAAACAGAGTTAATATTTCAAGTCCAGTTTGAGTCTCATTGTGAAGAATCATCATACTGGACTCAACACACTAAATCATTTGCTTGGTAAACCTCTTTTTGAAAGAAACAACATTCTACTGATCTACTTCAATATGGAAATAAATGTTTGCCAGGAGAAACTTGTGGTGCAGTAAGTAGTGTCCCTGAATATGAGCCAAAGCTCCATATTCCAATCTCACTTCAGAGATTGCTGGACAAGGAAACTACACAAAGTACATGTATAGTGTGGCAAAACAGGTTGTTGAACAAATTGTAAATCCTTCCAACATACTCCAGTGGCAGGCAGTGAGAATGGCAAGCCATGACAGAAAGAAATTGAAGCCTCAATCATCATTCTTCTAGTTACAATATGAATGTGAAAGTGAACGTTGCAAAGGATATGTAGATTCCTTGTATTTGCAGGGATGGGTAGGTAGCAGGTGCCAGTTGGCTGAATGGATCTGATTGGTGCCATGACATAGCGTTCAATGTCTGTTCTGACGAGGGTGGATTTGGGCCTGTCTCCTTGCCCTACTACTGGTCAAGGTCATAGCACCATGGGTCGGTCCTGCCTTGGACACAGAACTCAAGAAGAAGAAAAAGAAACAGTTGACATTAAACTTTCTCCATTTTGTAAATCTAGAAATGGCAGGCCCTCTTTTTTTTCTGATAATGTGAAGTCGACATAGTCCCATAGTCCCGATGAACACACACTCACCCCCATTCCCCGGTGAACATACCCCCACCCCCATCCCTCGGAGACACACCTCCACCCCCATCTCCTGGGAACACACACCCACCCCATCCCTCAGTTAACACATTCCTGAAGAAGGGCTCATGCCCGAAACGTCGATTCCCCTGCTCCTTGGAATCTGCCTGACTTGCTGCGCTTTTCCAGCAACACATTTTCAGCTCTGATCTACAGCATCTGCAGTCCTCACTTTCTCCTCATAGTCCCAGAGAACCACGGCATTGCTCTCTCATTAGAAAGAGACAACTGGTGGTGGTTTAACCTGAGGGTCACCATGCCTCAGGCAAGGGGAGAGGTTGACAAGGTGGGGCTGTCATGGTAAACTCAGCTGGTGCAGGAATATCACTGGAATGGAAGTATTACACAAATCGCTTTCTCCCTACCAACCAACTCATAGTCTGAAGCATCAAACATAACATCAAGAAACAACTGAGGCTAATTGAGAACCATACAGATGTTTGTATTTCTTAGAATGTGCTTTCTCTTTTAAACAGGAGGAAAGTGTTGTTGCAATATGACTGTTAGATTATGAAGTCACTAATTTACAAGGAACATTACTCTGGGAAAATTCCAGAATAGTCACTTCAACTCAAACTTACTCTCACATAAAGATTTAGCTTTATCTATAAAGATAAAGTGATGCAAAAATCTTGCATTGTCAAACACCTCCATCCTAATGAGTACTAAAAAGAAAGGAAACAACTACCAGAAAAATATGTAGACTTAAACAAACCCTTTCAACCATTAAAATCTCATTATATCATGTTAAATTATGCAGAAATCATGAGATATTAAAACAAAATGGTGATTAGCAGTATTATTATATTTGATGGAAAAATAAATGTTCCTTAACTATCCATCACACTAGTGATGTGAAACATGGTTGATGTTTCTTTTACTAATTTTGTTAAAATGAAGTACTAGCATCATCTGTGGGACAAGTGAAAATCCTGGTGGACGGACACCCAAAGTAATCATATTTAGGTCAGAACAATAAATAGAAATTGAGTTTGTTTTCTTCAAATGAGAAAATTGGGGCTGAGCCAGTTTTTGGCTTTGTACTGATGCAGAAATAGTAATGTTAATGATTAGGTTCTCATTCTGAGTTTTGCTCTATTTGATTCAAATTGAAATGAATTTAGTCCTGTTCATTATTGCTGATCCACAAGTCTCACAGTGACAATGACTGACTTCCATCTGTATCAAAATCAGGCTGGATGGGTGCACTAAAGTGTGATCCAATATATGTTAATGTAAGAAGAGCATTTTCATTTTCATGTTGTGAATTTGGACACAGTGAACTCAAGGATGGGCACAAATCATTATTACTTATGGATAAAGTGATTAACTGATTGGTTTATGTTGGCAGCTATATTGTCCAGTCTTCTCCTACCCAACTGTTCTCTTTTATCCCCAATGTGCCTGTATTCCAGTCCAATTCCACCATATTGTATCATTTCTCTTTGGCATTCAATATGGTTGATGTATCCATCTACTCTATTGCCCATTCTCTGAGGTCTATCTAGAAGACATTACTTTCATACAGTTCTATTCCTCTCTTTGAAATAATTTGTTTTCACTTGCAACAGTTTTTCCTTCTTTGATTAATTTTAAGCTCAACTCTCCCTAGAGGTACGCTGACTGCCAACCTTAAATTCTATTCACCCTTCAATGTTTTTTTCAATCCTAAAGGTATATTGTTTCAATACATTGCACTTGTCACCTGTTACACATCCTACTGCCTAGTCCATAGCTCCCTTTAATCTTTTACTGCTGTTTTGGGAGTTTGTGCTGAGATTTTTATGACAACCACCAAATCATCTACATTGACAAAGAACACAACTTCATTTGACACCTGTGGCTTCCCATTGGCAAACATTCTCCAATCTAAACAATGATAATTTATTTTAGACATTTCCTGTTGATTAACTAATTTCCTACTCATACTGCTACATTTATTTTATATGACACACTCAACTATTTGAAACAAGTCATATGTGATTCAATTTACTGAATATTTTCTAAAAGTCCATCCACTGTTTCGATCCATTCGGTCAATTCTTTGACAAATCTCTATTCAGTTCGTCAATTATGATGTGTCTTTAACAACTCTTGTGTTGATGACGATTGCCGTATCCAGATATTTCTAGATTTTTGCTAATTTCATCTTGCATTATAGGTTCCAAGGGCTCGAAACTCTGATGTGGCATTGGTACTAAGACAATGAGATTTCTCTCAGTGTTCAAATTGTGGCAGTGAACACTGTCTCTTGCTTCCCAATAAACTGTTGTGCTAAGTTAAACAGGCTCACTGATATAGACTGACTGTAAGGCAGCACTTGTGGGGAAGGCCTAAGCAAGGAAGGAGATTGGTTCCAAAAATATCTGAGGACTGCTGAATAGGAGTAATGGCAGGAATGATTGAGGCATGCGACTTTGCCAATGTGGATGACAGCTAATTCAAATAAATGAACAGCAACCGAGAAGGGAGATAGGGAGGAAAAGAAATGATCTGCTTGGAGTCAGGTCAGAAATTCACCAGAAGTATTTTACCCACTTGCTGGAAAGAGCAATGAGGTTTCCTCTCTTGAACCCGAGATTTACTTTGCAGTGCAGGAAGAAATTGAACAATCTTGTCATAGCAGACAATGTGGTCTTTACAATTATTTTGTTTTTCATCTAATGCACCCAGTACTCATTCTCCTAGGTAATCTCAGCACCTCGTTCCAACAAATTGCAGTCACTTTCCAACTCGTCTTTCACAATATTCTATATTTACTGGACACTTCACTGGCCTCTCACAGCTTGAGACTGATCTCTCACTCTTAAGCTCAAAATTATCCAATTCCTAGATAGCCATGGACAGTCACTTCTCTTTGAAAACACATGGTTCTGTATTAGTTGATCATACCATCCCGAATTAAGGAATAAACAGACATCTAAAACAGTTATAATTAAATTCAAAATAGCAACCATGAATGAAAATTCCAGTACTTAGGCCCTGATGCCTTGAACTGAGGTTGGGTTTCATATTTTTGTGGCTTTTCACAATCCTAGATCTTTCACGGCTTTAATTCAATACTGAAGATGAAGTCTGCATTCACATCGGTTCGCTACTAGCGTCACATAAAAATAGCGCTGATCAATTTAACAGTGGTTCAAACTGCTTTGCATATAGGGCACAGACCTCTGAACTGTTAAACTGGTTATTGCTGCCTTTACTTTAGCTTGTGTAACAGGTGCAACAATGCGGAATGTAGATCCTGGTAAATTCTGTAAATTAATTAATCTAAGGGAAAGTCTACTGAAAACAGGGTAGAACAATCTCAAAGTCATGCACAACTTATAGTTTGTTAACAAATTTAGTTTATTTTTTGTGCTTGTTTGTTGAGCCACATTGATGGCCTGCATTCCAACCTGCTGAGCTATGCAGGCTGCGAGTTTGTCAGTTTGAAACCATAGCGACAAGTTGCACATAATTCCCTTATTTCTCCCAAGACAACATGCTTCATATAAAAGAGACGGCACAATCATGCACCATGCTTGGATCTGTCAAACACTATATAGTTGGTCTGACAACTGGGAAGATGGCAGTTCCTGTCAATGTCCTCCTTCATTTACCATCAAGTGCTTTTTCTCCTTTGTTTGGCAAACCAAAGATGGTGTTTGAAGAGGAGAATAATGCAATCACTGAATAAACTAGAGCAAAGCTAACCCTGTCATCCTTTATAAGTATAATTCACCAAACCTGCTCACAGGTGCTTTGTATAAATTAAATAGATGCACTTCCACCTCCCTCTATATATTATGTATATATAATATATACACACACACACACACATATTTATATATGTACATAATAAAGGTTATAGAAATTGTGCTTGCAGATAGCTAGTAATATATGATATTAATGCAGCATACAAATGTGAATGGAGTTGCCAGTGGACAATATTGTTAACATGTCCAGATTCAAGCTGGGAAATTGTGTTTATAAATTGTTCCTGTTACAATCCAAATCAAATTATCTGTGTGTGTTTGAATTGCTTTCTCCCTCTCAGCTCAGGGGCCATGGCTGCTTTACACAATTAAAGCCTGTGCGATTCCTTTGTTGTAAAATAGCATGACACAGTGCAGCAATATTTCATTTTGAAAGACCGTGCCACAGGAGGACTATAAAACATTACAAAAATCACTAAAGCCTCCCAGAGTTGCTTGGTAAGGAATTTTTAACTGGCTTCCTATTGATGCCACTTCACAGGCTTGCCCCAGCTCCACATTGCAAGCTAATGCCTAGGGTTTTAAGGCATAAAAAATTTATGGCAATAAACATTTGAAAATCTCCGAACTGATGTATCACAATCAGTATATCATTAGTGGGATAGCATCCATTTTGTTGATGCACAGTGGCTAGCTCAGAAAACTATCTGCTTGTTAGGGAAAACCTGCTCTACTGTCTGCACTATAAAGCACTAACTATTACTATCCAAGCAAAAGTGAATACGAGCATCTGAAAATGATGGGTAAGGAAAGGTTAGCTGGTCCATCGAGCCTGTCCCGCGTATGATACGTGGAACTTCATGATTAGATACTTCCTCCACCCTAAGCAGTCATGTGATCTCCTGGGAGCGGCATTAAATAAGAGAAATCTGTAAAACTGCTCTCAGAATCCCTCAGGCAATCAAAACCTCTACTGGAAATAACATCGTCCATTCATACATTAACTATTCCCACGCAGCATGACTGAGCTGTCACAATAGCTATCATGAATAGCACATTAAGGGTTAATTTGGGATAAGGAAACAATCCAAGATTTCATTCTCCTTGAAGTGATAATGCACTGCTTCCTCTTTCCAATTCGACTTGGAATTTGAACTATTTTTGCACAATTGCCTGCACTGCTTTACTCTATAGATAAAAGCAAAACCCTGATCAGGAGGATGAAGCTTAGGCAGAGTTACAAAAATAAATTCCTTTAAAAAAACCCTGGAAGCACTTAACAGTTTAAATTAGCAGCTGAAAAAAGGAGGTTGACATGTTGGGTCAGACCTTTCATCAGAAGTGGCATGGCCAGGTCAGTAAAGCTTCTCTACGGGATTTAAGCACAAATGGGAGGAGTGGAAGCCAAGAGTTCAAATACAATAATTTTAGTATTGTTGAGCAAGTGAATATTGATTGATATAAATGTTCTCTGATGTAAGTGTGTGTCCAGATCCACAGGGTAGGTAAAGACAATACATACTGTGACAGCAATGTTCATGTGTCTACAAACTTGTGAAAATGAAACCTGAAATAAACATCAGTACAGTTCACAATCTGAATTGCTTTTGGTATTCTTGACAATGTACAATTCATTTTTTGCTTTTCTAGATGATGGCCATGTAAAATAAGTAGCAATGTCCATCTCATGTGTAAAATAATTAAGACTAGAAAATGGACATAAAATAGACAAACATATATTTCACTCTCCTGTTTACCTTGATCTCCAGCTTCCTTTCGCCCATTCAATTTCATTCTTGCCACTCTTCACAGTATGTGCTCTCAGTAAGCCACAAGTCAGCAGATTTTCAACCAATAGGCACACTGTGCTGGCTCCTTACATCTACAATCCATTCATGCACAGTTTTATGTTCAAATCAAAGAAATTGCACCTTTAGTTGCATTCCCTTTGAAATCACTTCCAAAATCTAGAAGTTAAATTTCTTCTCAATGCATTTAATGTCATTAATGGCTAAAAGATTAGTAGTGCCAGACTATTCCTGCATGGTAAAAATACTTTCCTCATTCGCCACACTGACTTTTTTTTCACAACCATTCATGCGATGAAGAAACAGATTGGTGCCTAAAGAGCTGTGCATGAGATAACATGAAATATTACAGAGTTGAGGAAAGGTGTGCACATTTTGGAGTTTAAAAGAGAGTTGAGAAAAATCTTTTTTGAGAGGTACGCATAGTACATTTTATAATCTGTGCCTTTTTTAACTGAGCTAGATAAGAATTGGTTGGTGCTTACACTGACTGAGGATTGTTTCACACAGATGGAAGCTACCCTGACACACCGTACTGCCGTGTGCTGGATACCTCCCTCGCATTGCAATAAATATATCCAAAAGCAGAGGGGGGACCAGAGCTGCAGTAGGTTAGACCTGGCTTTGTAATCAACTCAAGCTGGTAGTTTCCTTTTCCACTACCATATGTAAGAGTGCTTTGCTAAATGGAATGAGTTTGGACAATTTCAACAGAATTCCTGGCACTGAACTGCCCAGAAAATGGCACAAAAAAATCAGAGAGACCACAAGCATCACTTGCGAGGGAAATGACATCATTTTGTTGAGGTTAAGTGCAGAGAGCTTATCCAACATTTAACCCACACAAAATGAACTTGGAAGAAGTTGTTCCTTGTGCAAATTCCTCAACCTGATGCTGAGGTCACTATGCAATCAATAACTTTAATAAAGGTTATGTTTTGCTACAATCGAAGCCAGCATTTTAAAATGTATTTAAAAGACAGGCTTGAAGTGTGGATGGTACTTTTGTTTAAAATGATGTGAGCCAGACATGACTGGTGGAGGCGGTGAGGGTCACCCTAACCCAGGCAAGGGGACAGGTTGAGAAAGAGAGTCCTTCATGGTAACCTCAGCCAGTACAGGAATTGAACCCACACTGTGGATGACTCTGCATCACAAACCAACCATCCAGCTAACTGAGCTAACCAATGCCCACTGCATAATGATGGTCTGAATGATCTCATTTCCCTTCATTTTAATAAGAACTCAAACAAATGATCTAGAGGTAATGTTACCTTCTGTTTCCCATATACAGACAGATTTTTAGAGAGCTCCTGTTTCTACTCGAGGAGTTTTAGAATTCCTTTGTGTCTGACTGTTTTCCTCTTGACAGCAGATTTTATAACTTTTATTAATTAGGACTGTCAGCCAGCTTGTCATTAGGACTATCTTTTTATTCAGGGCCCATTAAGCTGTTCTAATTCCTGGCTGCTCCCATCCCTTATACCAAATCTATAACTCTATTTCTACATTAACATAATGATATTTGTGTTCATTATTTTTCACGAATCTGACAGGTAGAGCAAGGGGCTTCTACTCACCTCAGCAAGGAGATAGACAGAAGAGAAACTGATTTCCATTTGCACCCTCAGTATCCCTTTTTATCAACTCTATGTGCCTGTGTTTCTGAAGTAAACAACAAAGTTACACTGCAATTTTACATACAACATTCAGTGCTAGCTTTGAGAAAACGGGCATTTTTTTAGTTTTAAGTTTATACCAACCATAACCTTGCAATGGATGTAACTATGTCACAAAGCAGGTATGTGGCTCTGTAAGGCACCAAATTTAAGTCACAATGTACAGGTACTTGCAATGGCATCAGTATCATTTCTAGCCCTGTACTAAAACAGTTCACCAGTTACAGGTCCCTTACACATGCTTCTTCGTCGAACACTGTAAAGCTTTAATAATGGGTTCGGAGAAAAGCAAGACAGTGCAAATGTAAATCCAGGTTAATTGTCCTGTCTACATTTTCTTCAAACATATTTGTAATAAAATATCAGTGACTGTGGTGAAACCCTTACCCTTTCAGCCAAATCCTCCTCCTGATCACTGTCTTCATACAATGCAATATAATGCTGCAGATTATTTATCAGGATTGATGATTTGGTTAAACTCTCATCCTTTCAGCTTCATCAACCCCTGATCCTGATTAATCCAGTGTAATATAGTACAGCAGGTTTGACACAGAACTAAATCCTCACCCTTTCAGCCTCATCACATCTGATAATTGCTATAAGCACAGGTACAAATACCCAATTACTGGATACGAACTGATCTCGAACCTTGTGCAGCTCCCCCCTTATTCTAATTGTCAGCACTGCTACCAGGCTGGTCAATGCTGAGCCTCCTGAGGATTCTATTAGAGAACACAACTGTCCCCTTTTCTGTATGCTGTGATTTCAGACTCTGATAATTCAATAATTTTAGTGATTGGCTCTGTCTCAGTGCATCCACTGCTGCTGCTTCCCCTTAATTACTTTCATTTTGCTCATCAGACTACACTGGAATTTTTGTACAAAACAGTCACTGAGGTCAAGCGCAAGCTAGAGGGCAGATTCATTATGAGTTTACGGTCACTATCCCTGTCACAACCACAAATATTCAGCTACTTCACAGCAAAAAATAATTGTCAGTACCAAAATGGGCAGGGATCAAGAAATCTGTTTCTAAATAAAAATGAGATACAAGTTTCCTTTAATATCTTTAGGAAGATTTGCCCAGAACGCATTCATACTTCACTAAATGCCTTAGAAATCAGTTATTTTTGCTGCAACCTGTTTGTCATAAGTTAAAGCCCTGAGGGCGACAGCATTATTTCTGTACATTGCCCAAATATTTCAGCTTCAATTCACAATTTTATCAGGGTGTCCTGTATGAACTCAAACAAATGAAAGTCAATGTATTGTGATGAAAATAACAGTGCGATATTCACCACTGCTTACTTGAAATTTAAGGGATGGAGGCCTTCTGTCCTTGATGGGCAGAGTAGACATGTAATTCTGCTATAGAGCAAGACTACAGGTAACATATACCACTACTGAGATAAGGGAATATGTTTCCATCACTCAACAGTTTCCAGTACAGGACAAAGTGTAGTCCTAATCCATAAAAGGATGACAAAGCAAATGTTAAAGGACTGCTCCTGAGAAGCTAGTCAATTGACTCAGTAAAAATTTCATTTCAGTTCAATGCTGCTTTAAATATCACGACTTACTCTCATCTCAAACTTGCTGCGCAAAACATTCAGTTAATATTGCTGATGATGAAAACTAATCCAGGTTCCCTTGGGTTGCAAAGCAAACAATTCTGGCTTCTTGGTGGCTATTTCAAATAACAGAAATGCAATTTTTTTTAATAAGTAAAATGTGGCTTCAAATATGATAATCCTGTAATACATGATGTCATAAAATAGGATTCTTACTTTGATTCGCAATTCAGTATGAACACAAAACAAAAACTGCGATAATGCACAAATGAAATGTGCTTAAATTTTAATTTGATACAACTTGCAGGAAATATTATGCTTCTCATGAAGACTGCCACTTAAGTTCCACCACTGGAGGTACTATTCTTAGGATTAGATGGTGAGCATAAACTCTGTCTGTCCAGGTGGTCAGGTAATTGATCATGTGTCAAGATTAAAGATAAATGGGTGAGTTCTTTTGGTGTCCTGTCAACAGTTCTCTCACTGACATCAGACAAAGGGAAAGATTAATTGGTCACTCATTTCATTGTAAAATCTTCCCGTGTGTAAAATGGCCACCATGCTTGTGTAAACAGCAATAATAACTGGGTTTCAAAGTAAATAACTGAGGTATTCTTTAAGACAAGGTGCCTCATCATGAAAACCCATTCCATCATACTGTTAGGGCTAAATTATGCCCTGAACTAGAAGGTGAGCAGCATTGAGTAGGGAGGAGGAAACTAAGGCATAGACTGTGGAAATCGCCCCGATAACGAAATAATTTTCAGGCTCAAAGTTTCATTGGGCATAGCTGCAGCATGAAGTTAGAACTGAAACCTTCTGGCTTCCCTTACCGTGCTGTCTGATTCCATGCAAGGTCTATCACCAGTTTCCTCAGGTATTTCTGAAAATACATATCTTTTGATTATTTGAAATCCTGATTCAATTTTAGTTGTACTCATGGTGTTGCTAGTAAGCAGCACTTATTGCCCATTCTTAGTTGCCCTGACAACTGATTGGTATGCATGGCTACATCTGAGGACATTGAGCCAATCACAATGAGCTAGACTGATATCAAATATAAACTAGACTGGGAAGGGAACATAGATTCCTTTCCTAGGAAGATAGTAGTGAATGAATTGGCCTTTTAAGATGACAGTTTTCACAATCATTTCTTTCTGGTGTGAGCTGAAGGAAAAACCTGTAAAACCTGCAAATGATGCACAGTGATCTGACCTTTCCTGTTTCCCTCACAAGGATTTCCACAATAATGAGTATATTCAATTGTAACTATTACTGGTTCTTTCCTGTTTTGTTTACCTAAATAATAAGCATTTATTTCAATTTCACAATTTACCAGGATATTAGCTCTATTTTAACTAATATAGCACAATATCAACAGAACAGACTTGTCAAAATCCACAGCACAAAGTTCTACACAAGTTTAGCATAAACTAGATAATCCCCCCAAAACAGGTAGGGAATCACAATGCACAGATAACCTGTGCCTGTTGAATGTGATGCTGACATCTTTGTATTGCCTGCTCCTTTGTACGACTGCTTTGTGCCAATATTGATGACACTGTTTACTGGCTGGTTGCGTGCACCAATGTGGAGGAGATGAACTTGCTGCTAGCACCAGTGAAGTGACTGAAGCAGGTTCTGTGTTTTGTGCAGGCTCCAAGATGTTACTGGTGCCATGTTGGAGGACTTGGTGAAAGAATTGGACAGAAGGAAACACATCTTTTATCCATGGCCATGCAAGCTGAAGAAGGCCTTCATTTAAGCTCGGTCCTGAGGAATACAACCTGCTGTCTTCTTTCAAGATGACAGCATTCACCCTTCCATCCATTACCACGCCAATGCATGAGATGCTGCCTGTTAGCCAGCCAGCCTACATTGCAGGCCAAGATATGCTAAGGCCTGAGATGCTGGTCGATGGACTTTCACTGCCAATGCTATACCTACTGGAGTAATACTACACAGGAACATTGAAACAGGCAAAGGTAGCAATAAGAAGACAAGCAGCCTACATACAAGCCTACAATGTACAATTGCATGATTTCACTGATCAATTTGGTTTGGACTATCTATTTTGTGGTGATATTTATTGCAATGAAGAGGACAGAGCAAAGAAAAGGAGCGTGAGACTATTGGTGAACAGAGAAATAAGGTTGCTTCCCACTTGAGTTAGTTCTTCATACACAGTCAAGGCATAAAGGGTTGACTAGGCTGCTGCCTCTCTTTCTCCTCTGCCTGTTTAGCAAGTGTTGCCACCTCATGATGGCAGGTTTGTGCAGAGTGTATCTGACCGCTGTAAATCTTGAGAGCTGCTCAGCAGAGTAGTGCTTGTTCAAATCGTTCCTGGCAGTGGAGTTGTTACTTAACCATGCTAATGATCTGCCCATTCAGATTATGGCAGCATTGTATGCATGCCCAGTATATGCGCAAGGATTGCAAACTGGAGCCATGATCCATCTCTCTTTAAATAAAGACTGGTAAGGGCGTGGAATGCCCTACCTGCTAATGTAGTCAACTCAGCCATGTTAGGGTGATTTAAACAATCCTTAGAAAAGCACATGGATGATTTTGGGATAGTGTAGGGGGACGAGCTGAGAATAGTTCACAGGTCGGCAAAACATCGAGGCCGAAGGGCCTGTTCTGCGCTGTATTGTTTTATGTTCTATTATCAGAGGATAGGTCCTGCTGTCCATTAGGAGACAGTGAGGTCTGCAGACGCTGGAGATCAGAATTGAGAGTGTTTTGCTGACAAAGCACAGCCGGTCAGGCAGCATCCAAGGAGCAGGAAAATCGATGTTTCAGGCCTGAGCCCTTCATCGGGAATGAGGATGTCCAATAGCCACTTTCTGGTTTGCCATTGTGGTTCAAATGCTCCAAATGACTGCCATCAGAATGCGACACATTGACCTTCATGATGCACGGTTCATAGTCACATGTTGGACATTAAGGGTGTAGAAACCATTTCAGTTCTGGTAAATGTGGCACACAGCTCCCATCAGTCAATGTGCATGCAATCAATAACAGCATGCACCATAGGTAAACCTTAAATCCAAGCAAACATTTGTATTTGCTCCATGTATTTGGCTTTAGCAAGGGACAATCAAATATAATTATCTCTTTTTAAATAAAGGCTGCAGCGACCTGCCTTATTTAATTGTGGAAAACTGTGATGTGTTTTTAATATCCACAACATCCAGGAACGAGGCAAACTCATAGGAAATCATGGTTAACCTGCCATGCACAGTACCCATAATGATGTCCTTGCTTTGCAGCTGCATGTTGCTGTTGCTGCAAATTTCGTCGAGGACATCCTTAGGAAGCTTACTTTTATTTCATATATAGACATATATCTGTATTATATGTTGGAAGGTCAAGCAGAAGTATTATATCTTGAGCATCCTGGGCAGATATGGTTGTCTACTGAGAGCCCTGCCCAGCCCACTTCATCATCTAACAGCACTTTACCCTGCTCTTCATGGCTTTTTCTCATTCTCTTGGTTACACTTTATTCCAAAAGGAAGGTCCACTAATGCACTGATATGTGGGAGCATTCTTTGATTGTGCAGAAACCCTGAAATGACCAAAAACTACTTCTGCATCTGCAGCACCACTTCTTGTAGACTACTGAAACTTGAAACAACTGTGGCCAGCACCAAAACAAATAGCAAAATTGTAGCAACAGCCAGAAAAAATCAGTCATGACGTCACCTGCAAGTAGTTCATAGTTTCTTTATGTCGCAGTGATGGAGGGTTGGGATTTGAAGTCCTTCCAGCTCCTCAACAAATGTTCCACAGTAGTGCTGATGTCAAAGTGGCAGTGCATGCTGATTGGCACCATGAAGTGCCTACTCTGCATCATTCCAGGGAATAAACACCACCTGGCATGTTAATATCTCCATCAAGCTGGCATCCATTGCACCGTACAGCACACGAGTGCACATGTGTACAGCACATCTTGGAACTCTGAGAAAATGAACAATATAAGCTTGAGCCTTAATATCTTTAAAGAGCATGGCACACAGACAAGACTTGGACATTGTAATAACTAGAGGGAATGGCATGTCTCTAGCATTTTGAAGAGATTACATATTGGAATCTATGCCATAAAGAAAGCACCAGAACATTGCTTCACTTTAATTGAAATTGAAAATCAGTAATTCATGGATTATTTAAAAACAACTCAAAAAGACCAAAGACTTTTCCTCTGCTATTTGAGCTATAAAAGTACTGAACAAGAATATTGCAAAGACATGAAGTATGGCTGATTTTCAGGATGATTAATCAGAATTCCCACATGTGCATTGTATCTTTCAACGTCAAGATTTGAAATCAGCAGAAAAACACAGATTTCATTCCCATTTTTGTTTCTGCTGACTTTTGACTGGGCTTGCCTCATAAATCAAGAGTTTCTTAATGATATTCCCTCCACCTTACCGAATGGAAACCTCAACCTACACATGTACATAACAGTTAATGTGCTTGTAATAATTTTGATGGACTTTATTATGTTACAAAGCTCTGCTAAATAACCAAATAGATTACCAATTGACACAACACCCCATTGTGGTGCTCATGACTGCTCAGATTTTTCTAGAACCTCTGTGTGGAACATGAATTGAAAGAAGACTAAGAGAGCTACAAATCTTCTTGAACAAAAACAAAATGCTGCTGAAAATCTGGAATAAAAAATTTACAACTTGGATAAACTCAACAGTGACCATCTGGGTAGAAGCATTACAATCATAACAAGATCAAAATGACACTGTTGTCCTTGCTGAGACCCTTTCTCCTATCGAAAGACATGCAATACACCTTTTACAAGAAATTAAAAGTTGATGGTAACCCTTGTATCCACAGAGTTGGTTTGCCATCTGGAAAAGGCTTTTGGATACAACGCCAGAATGCCCCAAATGCACAAACAAAAGACCCATGACAGTTCAGCTGTATGCCACTATCATCAGCTGTTATACCCCAACCTTTAACTTCAATGAAGATTCCAAGCAAAAATTATATTCTGACTAAGGACTATATTCTTAGTTCCATTCCGTAAGAAGAAAGGGACATCCCTTTGGGGAATTTTAATGCCAAGATTTTTGTGATTCTACTTTCTGGAAAGGAACCTTTGTCTTAATGGAGTGGGGAGAACCAATGGAATGCTGTCCTCATGTTGACAATTAGTGCTTCGCATGATCACATTTTAACCAAGACCCTCTTCTACTCGAAGGAGAAATACAAAACTACAAGGAGGCATCCTAGACCCAAGTTACGGGAAGGTAATTCACAATAGTCTTACGAAAACATGGGCTGCTCTCTCACTAGAGAGAGATGACTGGTTGTGACTTAACCTGAGGTTCACCCCATCTCAGGTGAGGAGAAGAGGTTGAGAAGGAGAATCTGTCATGGTAATCTCAGCAAAATTCTACCCGTGCTGTTAATAGAATCATAGAATCCTTACAGCATGGAAAAAGGCCTTTTGGCCCATTGAGAGACAAACCAATCCTTTGAGGAACATCCCACCAAAATCCAGCCCCTACTCCTGTAACCCTGCATTTCCCATAGCTAACCCATCTCTGGACACTATGAGCAATTTAGCTTGGCCCATCCACCTAATCTGCACATCCTTGGTCTGTGGGAGGAAACTGGAGCCCCGGGCAGAAATCCAAACAGACGCAGGGAGAACACACAAACTCCATACAGGCAGTCACCCGAGGCTGGAATCAAACCTGGGTCCCTGGTGCTGTGAGGCAGCAATGCTAACCATTGAGCCACTGGGCCACTTTGGCAGTATTCTGCATCAAAGATCAACTGTCCAATCAACTGAGTGAAGTGACCAAGCCTATTGCATTGAACAATTCTTACAAACATCAAACTAGGAATTTTAAAATGCTTTAACATTCTCCACCTCATTTTATTAAAAGTCTGTTTAACTTTATCTAAATTGCTATCCTATTTGACTATACACAACTATTTTCTTTTGCAAATTAAAACTTAAATTAGAAATGAAGTGGGGATTTTTATTGTCATTATGAAAAGCATTGATATTCCACAAACACAACATTTTCAGATTCAATGAGATGGTTAGCTGCAATTTTCAAATTAACATGACTGTAAAAGCCTAGTTAGAACTCATTCAGCAAAGTGTGATCTTTTCAAGAGTTTTGTTTTCACTATAAGATCAACAACATTAAAGTGAATTTGACCACCATTGATTGCCATCAGGAAGTTGGAAATGTACACCCTTTGGAGGGCCATCGAGTTACTAACAGCAACTTGTGGATTTTTGTATTATTCTGAATATATGCAGATTCTATGTATGACTGCCTTTTGCAGTGGAGGAATAAACAGTGAATACTGACAATCTAGGTTGGAAATAAAATCTTTGTTATTTTATTCAAGAATTTAAAACGTATTTGAAGTGTGAGAATTGGCCTGATTCACTGATATATAATCACAGTAATTAAATTTTCTATGATTTACAAGATAAATTAATTTGCTCTTAATTTCCAACTGTGAACCATTGCATCATATGGTACCTAATGATAATATAGCACCCTATGAATAAGAATGCTTAGAGAGTCATCTTGTGTAGTCTGTCCTCATCACAGAACAAGATGAATGACTCTCCAGTTGTACCTAAAAAAAAACTAACCACCTGATCACTATCTAGCCATTTGAAATAAAAACAGTCAAGACATGCATCGTGGAAAATATTGAGAATAGGAACAGAAGGTACTAAGCATTTATGAGAAAGGGGATGTAGTTGTTATGAAACTTTCAAGGCAGAGGTGAAGACTGTTAAAGTTCCCATTTAAGGTGTCTAAGAATATATATCTGCCTAAAAGTGATAGCTGGTAAACCAGCAATCATGGTGAACAGATAAATGTGTAATCTTGCACATTTTAGTAGAAAGGGGGTCTGCGCAGTAACTAATACAGGTCATTAAACTGTCTGCATTTTAGGTTATTATTAAACATTTAGGTACATACTGGTACTTCCAGCTGAGTTATTTATAGGGTTATCCCGTATTGACATAGTACAATATAAACTTCAGGAATATCAGCGACAGGCTCAACTCATTGGGTGAATAAATTGTTTAAATAAACTTGTAGGGAAGATTTTTTGCATGGTCACTATTCCAGAAAAAGACATGTTTTGACATGTTATGACACACTTCCATTAACATACCATCCCAAGGTGCGACTTGAACCTGGACCTTCTGTGACAGAGGTAGGAGCAGTACCACTATGACACAAGATTCCTGAAAATATTGGGCATACTTAGCAGGTCAGACAGCTTTAATGGTGGCTCATCATGGTTTTTCACTTTCAGAGGCAGGGAAAGAAAGCTGATCCCCACTTTACCCCAACTGGAATGGAAATTGAAGCCAAACAATTGAGAGTTATTCTGAACCACAGGCCAGTGATTTAGCCAACTGAGCTAATTAGCTCCATGATCTGGGCACTGTTCCATGCAGTCACACAGATGGGCATTGTGAGGACATGCCTTCAAGTTGTGGAAGGCACAGAGTTGCACAGGAGCAGCCGGTTGGCATTAGTTTCAGGGATGGTTCTGTGCCATCACTTAGCTCTGCACAAGAACAGGTGCTGATTTTGATAGCCTAGAGCACATAATATATACTCCAAATGATATCCCTGGCACACTTGCAGTCTCAATAAGGATCATTTCAGATACAAGTTGTGGACTGCCTGTATCCTTTGCAGTTTCCCAGTTGACTATGTAACCACCACCAGTGCTATTGCTTATCTGAAGAATCATTGAGCATGTTCACAAGCAACACAGCAGAAAAAAGTGGGGGAAATTGTTAAAAAAAACATAAAAATGTCTACATGAATTAAACTTTGCAACTCATTAGAATTATTCATATTCTGTCAGATTATTAGAATTAGGAACAGGAGTAGGCCATTTGGCCCCTCAACCCTGCTCTGCCATTCAATAGGATCACGGCTGATTGAACATTCCTCATATCACTTTTCTGCATTTTCCCTATATTTCTGTCATTATACTGCATAGGAAAAAAACCTAAAACTAAACAAATAAAGTGGCTGATTCCTGTAATTGCAATGTCTACATGGTCGCTGCATCAATGGTCACAGAAATATCAGTTAAAGGGACAACTTATAAATGCATTCATTTTGCATGGTCAGACTGAAAGCAAAACACATTCCCTGTGATATATGCTAATTTATCTCAGTTCATTAAATTATTAAAATGCAAAGTGCTAAAATCCTGAGGCCAGCCATACACTCTAACTGAAAAGTCACACATAACACAGAATAGCAGAAGATACAGTGAGCTGGATTGCTGCTCGATTTTTTAACCTATCGTGTTACACCCAGAATCCTAACTACTGCAGTGTGATCAGTGATGGTGAATGGGATATGTCACCTATGAACAGCATGGCCGCGACACACATTCAACCAGAATGTGATCTTGTAAATATGCTGAGGGAGAATTTCCCACCACATCATTTGAATTTCAGCCATTTCAATTTTGTTTCCGTACAGGCTTTTCAAAACTCAGTTTGTATCAGATCAACAATTAGCATCAAAAATGTCAAGATTTTGATTATTTTAAATAAATAAAACTTAAAACGTTTAAGTATTCAGCTAATTTGATAATTTCTCTGTAATGTCAAATACAACCATACAATGCATTACCAGAAGGACTTGATCACACTAGATAGGATACAAAGCCGCTTAATGAAGACATTGGTAGGAATAGAGAGTTTGTAATTGGAGGAAAGAGTGGATAGATTGGGCTGGGATTCATTTCTTCAGAACAAGGAAGCTGAGTGAAGATTTAATCAAGGTTTATATATTTTTGAGGAGTGCAGATAGAGTGGGTAGGAAAGAGATAATACCTTCAGGGAGGTCAATGAGTGTGGCATCGATGTCAGGTATTTGCCAGAAGATTAGAGGAAAGTGGAGGTTTTCTTTTCTACTGAAAAGATGTATACCTATACATCTAGATGATGTCACAACATGTGATGTTATCGTAGATCTTACTCTGTTAAGTCTCCAGTCTGCAGTGAAGTCAGCAATCAGCTGGTCAGTCTGTTTGTCAGGCAGTGAACAATGTCTAATAATACAGTAATCTGAATAAACATATAACCCTGACTGTATAAGTAAATCTAAGACATCATACATGGTTAGTTGTTAATAAATTTCTAGAATCTGACTCAATACAAGCCCAACTCTCTGTTGTATATATTCTGTAGGATAACTTAACAAAATCAACACAAGCACATTGGTTGTTTTCTGTAATTCACTGTCTGATAGAGTGGTGGTGGCAGAAAGCCTCATTTAGAGCAAACAATTTGGAATTGCAGAGAAGGTGTTGCAACTTTAGCGGGCTATGGGTCAAGCATTGGGCAGTAGGATTAGGCTGGAAAACTCAGCTGACATGGGACATGCTTAAAGATTATTTCCACTGGCTGGAGAATTGAACATGTGGACACAGTCACTGAATAAAGTGTTGTTCCTTTAGGACTGAGATGAGGAGAAATGACATTACTGATAAGATTGTGAGTGTCTGTAGTACTTTACTCCAGAGGGGTTTGGATGCTTCATCACTGAATGTATGTAAGATGTGATAAATAGGATATAGACAGATTTTTACTCTTTCAGGGAATTGCAGTATATGGGGAATATGCAGGAAAGTGGTTACGAAAATCAAAATCAGCCATGATTGTGTTGAATGCTGAGCATGCAGGATAGACTGTATGTGTAATCCTGCTCCTATCTCTGGTGATGTTGAGTTACATGGCTTCCTTCTGTGCTCAGAGTTTTCAATATTTCTACAGCAGTACTAATTCTTTATACAATAACTTTGCTTTATGCGTTCATGCACATACCTCTCTTTGTGCAGCATTTCATATGCAAAACATAGAAGCAGAAGTAGGCTATTCAGCCCACTGAGTCCATTCATGAAATCATAACCAATCTGATTGTCCTCATATCCACTTTCCTGCCTTTTCTCCATAACCTTTCATTCCCTTACTGATTAAAAATCTCTCCATCTCAGCCTCAATTATATTCAATGACTTCGCCTCAACAATCCTCTGCATATTGCAGTAATATATTTACTGACAGCTTTATTTCCACATCACAGGAATTTCTTATTAGCTGATTTCGAATAAATTAGTATAAAGTTGACCTGAAAGGGACAGGTTGAATTATTTGAAGGAGAACAGTATTATTTTCGTCTCTTCAATTTACATCAAAATGTCTGTGTTTCAAGACCAAAATGTAGCATTGACACAGAAACGAACTCCAATATCCACTGACAACTTTTGTGTCCTATACTGTATACAGACAAGCTCTGCAAGCAAGCAAAAGATAGAAACTGATTTCAACACTAGGGAACTTGAACTTGTGGTATGTAAATCATACCTTTAACATTGTTAGTTTCTGGGGTTCCTGGGTATGCCACAAATTCAGATGAAAATAATGTTATAAAGTCTTGTCTTCAGCATAATTCAGGCTCCTGCCTCCACATCTGTTTTTTTTTTGGTGATTATTGTTTTGGGAGAGAATAATTGACAAGTAGCACAATGTTATATTAACTTACATTGAACTGACAATCCATGTTATGGAGAAATGCTTGAGGTTAAAGTAACATATGACTTACAGACCATCAGCAAATGCCAATTGTATCCAAATTAACATCAGAGCACAGAGGGAGGCCTGACAATTATTAGACTTGGCAATCTGCATTTGCCTTTGGCAGCATTTGGCAAAGCCCGTAAAATGGGCAAGTCACATTTATTTACCAGGAAATTCAACCCAGTTAAAATCTATCACAGCAATCAATAAGTACACAACCGTTTTAAACTCTCATACATCAGTCACAAAACATAAATTATAAAAAGGATAGAGGGGCACTGGAGAAGGTGGAAAAAATGATTTGCAAGGATGATGCCACAGCAGAGAGGGTATCAGTGAAGACTGGGCTATTTCCCTGAGAAAAGAAATCTGAGTAATTACCTCTTGAAAATGCTTACGATTATGAAAGGGTTTGATTGGACAGAGGTCGTTCCACTTGTGGGGAGTCTAAAATTAGATTCTGCACAGTCAAAAATGACTAATAAATCAATTTGGGAATTCAGGAGGCACCTCTTTACCCAGAAAGTTGGAATTTATTACCTCAAGGAATAGTTGAGCCAAATACCATACGTGCATTTAACAGAAAACTAATTAAACTTGGTGCAGGAAGTAACAGAAAGGTATGTTGATAGGTTTTGATGAAGACTTCTCATTTTCTCATTTGATTCCAAATAGCACTGAAGGCTTCCAAGAAGGAAGAGGCCCAAGAAGGTGTGAAAACAGAGATAACTTAAAAATATATAGAACTGTTGTTCAGAAATAACAGCTACAAGGTGTGATTTCTAGGTATAACCTAATTTTGAAGGTCTGAATATGATTTTAAAAAAAAGTTTGGCTTCATGATGTCATATAAAGCCCCTCAATTAGATTATAGTGGAGCAAATCAGTACCAGGCTTTTCCCATTATTGTCAGTGGAATATACAATCAACAGAATTTAATTCTGTGCATGTAGATTATAAACCACTTAATGCAGCATGTATTGAATAGAAAAGTGCTTGTCCACTGTAATCGGAGGAGGGAATATTATTATGTTCTCACATACTGATTCAATCATTTTGAAATAAAAACTTGATATATTTGGAGTTGCTAATGTATTCATAAAGGACAGAAAGACTGTGAAACTTGACTGGTGTTAGTTTTATGCTCAAGGAATAATCTTTATATACAAAAATATGACAACAATATTTGACTTTCAGAATCTCCTGCTAAGTATGAATGTAGTAACAACACCCCCCCCAACCCCGCGCAATTGCCCCTTACCAGGGGGGTATTACTTTTACCCAAGGTGCATGGCAGGAGCTGTGGATCAGGGAGAATAATGTATAAGGTGTGTTTGATACCAGCTGGCTTGCTGTGGATCTGAAATATTAAATACTTGGGTTTGTGGATAAATATCATAGCTGGATGATATCACACTTTGGACAAATATGAAATCAAGGCAACCTATAGGGGCTTGCACTAATCCTATCATAATGTGGTTACACTCTCACATTTTAGCTATTTTAGGTTTGAAATTAATCTATGATGTTGATCTTCCTCTTGGATGATTCCAGAAGTTTCTTCTAAACTAACATCTAACAAAATAGTTCTGCAAGCTATTAATTTGTTGTACCAAACTGCTACGCAAAGACTAAACAATAAAACCAAATGGTCCATCCAACTTTGCCCTGGGTCCCTGGCATGACAAAGTGACATATAGCTGATCTTTTGATTAGAATCTGGGAATTTAGGCCAGATTTGTCAAGCCTGTCTCACAAACTAGTCAAACAACAATCTGATACTGAAGAAGGGCTAGTGCCCGAAACGTCGATTCTCCTGTTCCCTAGATGCTGCCTGACCTGCTGCGCTTCTCCAGCAACACATTTCCATCTCTGATCTCCAGCATCTGCAGACCTCATTTTCTCTTCAACAATCTGATACTATCTTCCTCACCGAACGATACTTTACAGCCAACATTCCAGATTCCTGCATTACTATTCCTGAGTATGGCAGTGGCACTGCTGGACAGAGCACAGTGTTATATGTGCAGGAAGGAGTAGCCTTGAAGTCTGAGTTATTAAACCAAGGTACTATGAAGCCTCATAACATCAAGTAAAACACAGGCAAGGTTACCTTTCAGTGATTACCATCAACCTCAAGCTGCAGCTGATGAATCAGTAGTCCTCCAAATTCAACATCATTTAGAAGAAGCACTGAGCATGGCAAGCACTCTGCAGGTTGGACTTAAATGTCTATCATTGAAGGTCGCTCAATCACATCATTAATGACCAAATTGACTAAGTCCTGAAGAATGTATCTGCCAGACTAGGTCTGTGTAAGGTGATGAGAGAACCAACACAAAAGGGAAAAACAATGTGATCCCATCTTTAACAACTCACCTGTCACTGACGCTTTTGTCTATAAGACTATCAGTGGCAGTGCTCAGTCCTGTCTTCACACTGAAGACATCCGCTATACGTGACAATCCTTGGCTAAACTGGATGGATTCCATATAGATCTCGCAGGTCAAAACCAGGTATACATGATGTGTTGTGGTCCATAAGTGGCAGCAAAATTATGTGTCATCACAGTCTGTAACATCATGGCCCAGCATATCCCTAAGCTACCCCCTCTCTTCAACTACAGGATCAAGCCTGGCAGTTGAGAATAATAGTGAACAGTCAGACACCAACATGAGAGGAGGTTCAATAAATATGCTCATCCTGAAAGACAGTGGACCCCAGCACTCAAATGGCTGAGCCAATAGATTAGCAAGCATTTTCAGCCAGAAGTACCAAGCAGATGCTCCATTGCAGTCATCTCAAAATAGTAGAAAGTTAGGACTGCAGATGCTGGAGATCAAAGTTGAAGAGTGTGGTGCTGGAAAAGCATAGCCAGTCAGGCAGCATCTGAGGAGCAGGAGAGTTGGACATTTTGAGCATAAGCTCGTCTTCAGGAATGGGGGTGTGGGTGGCCCAAGGGGGCTGAGAGATAAATGGGATGGGAGTAGGGGAGGGGGGGAAGGTAGCCTGGGAATGTGATAGGTAGATGAAGGTGGGATGAAGTTGGTAAGTTGGAGCAGATAGGTGGGAAGGAAGATGGAATGTAGGACAGTTCAAGAGGGCGATGCCGATGGAAGGTAGGACAGTTCAAGAGGGCGATGCCGAGTTGGAAAGTTGGATCTGGGATAAGGTGGGGGGGCGGGGGGGGTGGTGGAGAAATGAGGAAACTGGTGAAGTACACACTGATCCTGTGCAGTTACCATAGAATCCCTACAGTGTGGCAACAGGGCATTTGGCCCAACAAGTCCACACTGACCTTCCGAAGAGCATACCAGCAAGATCGATTCCCTTACCTTATTACTCTACATTTCCCATGACTAATGCAGGAGAAAGTGAGGTCTGCAGATGCTGGAGATCAGAGCTGAAAATGTGTTGCTGGTAAAGCACAGCAGGTCAGGCAGCATCCAAGGAACAGGAGAATCGACGTTTTGGGCATAAGCCCTTCATCAGGAATGAGGAAAGTGTGTTCAGCAGGCTAAGATAAAAGGTAGTGGGGAGGGACTTGGGGGAGGGGCGTTGGAAATGTGATAGGTGGAATCATGATTTATTTTGCAATGTCAATATAAATTAGTTACATCATATTTTCACACAGAGCATTAATGCCTAATCAGTATCATTGATATAATTAAAATAAAACTACATATAGTTTAGAGGAATCAGATGAGTTTTACAGTATTTTGCTGATCTTGATTTTTTTTCTACACTTTCAAACTCATTTGCATCTTGAAATTATAAAAGTCAGTAATACTGGCCAATAAAAATTGAGCAAAACCATGTTAGAATCTCCCATGCAACAGTAGCAATATCAATTTTGTTATTATAGATTATTTGGAATTCAGGATTCCATTAGGAGTACAATATTTTGAAATTATTCTTCTTCCATTTATTATACACTTCCCAGGATAAAGTTCATTCATATTTGCTTTTCCTAATAAAAATAAAACAATTGTGGTAACTAGGGTGCCATTTACTCACTTTATTGAACCATTAGCTTGGATAATGCACCAATTCTTAACCAGTTGAAGGTTGAAAGCATTTATCCATATGTTCAGTTTTCCCTAACAATGACAAACAGAATGAAAGCATAGTCTTTTTACATGGTCAATGAGAAAATTATACATTTTTATGGATAAACACCTGGTACAAACTTACCATCGCAGTTTCAACAATTAAAGTACACTGCATCAATAAAAGATGAAAATAATGCCCTCCTTGTGCAAACCTGTTTAATGTTCACATCAATGCTCACTGCAGTGCTATCACTGTTAGTCCTAATTTGCTGGCAAACAAAGCTATTTAACTAATTTATCACTTAATGGGCAGGCTACTGGCAAGGTCTGCCTTTCCATTTACTTTGCTGCTTTAATCGTGCACACAAATATATCCCAACGTGAGGAATGCATACATGCATATTAAAAGTAAACATCAATGCTTACAAGCATATGTGTTATAATAGACCTGCCACACAACCAAACCCATCCACAGTAAATATTGATTGAACAAACATACACATATTCACAGCAGTAGATGTCAATGTGAGAGTTTCACAGATACAAGCCCACAAAGGACATTCTCTTGCATTCACATTCTGAATAAGCATGTTCCCCGTGCTCCACACCCCCTCCCCAACACACACACACACACACACACACACAAACACAAACATCAGACCATTCCACATCCCTGCTCTGCCCTTGGTGCCTGCTTGTTCATCTCTGAGGCTCTTGAATCTAAGAACTCCCTGTATCAAATTCTTTACCTTGTTAATTCCCTTTACTTTCAATGCTTTGACTTTGACAAGGTGCTGCATAGGACACTGCTAAACATGGTATTACGGCAAGGTACTGACATGGATAGAGGATTAGCTGACTGGCAGAAGATAGAGAGTGAGGACAAAGCGGTCTTTTTCAGGATGGCAGCCGATGCCTAGAGGAGTTCCACAGGAGTTAGAACAACACCATGATACATTAATGGTATGGACGAAGGAACTGAGGGCACTCTTGCTAAGTTGTACATGATACAAAGATAGATGGAGGGACAGGTAGTGTTGAAGAAATGGGGAGGTTGCCGAAGAACTTAGACAGTCTGAGTCAGACCATATTTGGAATATTGTGAGCAGTCTGGGCCACGTATCTAAACAAGAATGTGCTGGCCTTAGAGGGGGTCCAGAGAAAGTTTACAGGAATGACTTGGGAATGAAGGGCTTGTCATATGAGCAGTGATTGAGGATTATGGATCTTTACTCTAAGGACTTTAGAAGGATGAAGGTGAATCTAATTGAAACTTGCAGAAAACTGAGAAGCCTGGATAGAGTGGACATGGAGAAGAAGTGAGAGAGATTAGAACCCGAGGCCATAGCTTTAAGTGAATGGACAACCCTTTTGAACTGTGATAAGGAGAAACTTCTTCAGCCAAAGAATGGTGAATCTATGGAATGCATTGCTTTGGAGACCAAGTCATGAAGTGTCTTTAGATTTTTTTTTAAGATTCCCTGCAGTGTGGAAACAGGCCCTTCAGCCCAACCAGTCCACACCGAGCCTCCGAAGAGTAACTCACCCGGACCCACTTCCCTCTGACTAATGCACCTAACACTATGGGCAATTTAGCATGGCCAATTCAACTGACCTGCACATCTTTGGACTGTGGGAGGAAACCGGAGCACCTGGAGGAAACCCACGCAGGCATGGGGCGAATGTGCAAACTCCACACAGACAGTTGCCTAAGGGTGGAAGATAGATAGGCTTTAAGAAAAAGATAGATAGATAGATTCTTGATTAGTCAGGGAATTAAGAGTTATAAAGAGAATGGAGTGAGAATCTCATTAGCCATAATTGAATGGTAGAGCGGACTCGATGGGCTAAATGGCTGAATTCTGCTTCTATATCCGTTGGTCTTAAAAGTCCACTCAAAATGATTTTTAACTGTGCCTTCAATTCTTCACTTTAATATTCAGCTTTTTTTACTTTCTGCCTGATTAATGTTGACCATTCCTCACCTCTACCCTTTTCTCAACTTAAAACCATGCCTCTACCTGAACATTTTAAACCTATATTGTGGATAGGTCATGGTCATGTTTCATAAAAGTTCACTGCTGCTCATGTTCAGCCCCTCAGCCAAATCCTAAATACCAAAAGAAAAGCAACCTCATGTGATAAAAATGTTCATGATGCAACCTTATTTTTAGATATTACTTTATGTGGCCCACTCTAGTTGTTCCAATCTTGGTCGTGCTATTTTTCTGATCCATAGGATGGAATTTAATGTAATTACAGCAAATTCAGCTCACTAGTTGAAGAACTGGTGTATATCCACATCACTTCTAAGAGGGAGGCCTCAGCTTATGGTCTGTGCTGAGCCATTCCCAGAATTAAGGACTTTGGAGATGTAAATCTCACTTGCCAAGAGGTGTAGTCAAAGGCTGGCAGTCCGCCATTGTGGGGACCACCCACACCTGTGTTGGCTACTGTAGTTGAAGGCAAGTGTGGACTCGTATTGCAAGGGGCCCAGGTCACGTGAGTGAGGGTAAGTGGGTTGTGGGACAGAAGGGGTCAGGGACAAGAGAATGAGATGGCTTTAGTGTCCTACCCCAGTCCAATTGAGCACTTTGCCTTGAAAGAGGGTCAAACCCAACCCTGAGAAACCATGAACCAGTGGCATCATGGAGTCACCAGGAAACCATGCCACTTGCATACAATCAATGAACCACCGCTAACCTCTGGTGGGCTCAGGAATAGGTGGTGGCAATTGGCTTAATAAAGAGTCTAACTGACAATTTACTGAGAGAGAGCAAGATTCCCCTAGATACTTGTTCCTGCTTTGAACTTAATTGAGACAGCTTGTTGGGAGACTGGCTTGCTGACTGACCTATGACTAATTGGCTGCAATGTTTCCAAATGCAGTGGATTACATGCAATCCCATGTTGTGCTCAAACTCAGTCTCTGATCTCTTTAGGAGGCATGCCCATTGGACTTAATTTTAATTCTACCAGCCTGATTTTCTTCAGTGAACTAATATCACCCAGCAGATATTCCATCAGGAGCCTGATGTCAATGAGGCTCTTCTATAAATATGCCGATGACGTCTTCAACCACAGGCTGGTATTTTACCTCTGAGTAAAGTGGGGGTAGCTGGTCGCATTTCCTCTAGGAGAACTTGGAAAACTCAGGCCTTCCTCTTCCCAAACTCAAACCCCCGAAGGGACTTCAAACCCAATACTCACCTCAGAGCTGGTGGGTAGGCAAGGCCTGACTGAGTTTTCATAGGCCTCTTGGCTGGCAGTTTGTGAATGCCCAATGGTTAAAGTCAGCATTGTCACATTCTTCCACAGGCAGGAATCTGACTCAAACCCATGGGATCACACCAGAAACCCAGTGGGAGTGAACATTCTGTTCATCGTCTGAGTGCTTAACATCTATAGGGAATACTGTATGCTAGCAAATAAGCATGCACCAGTCAGCACAGTCTATTGAATCAATTCAGCAAATCCTACAGTCCCAAGAGTTGTGGCTGAATGGAGGAAAGGTGTGGGCCAGGGAATCTGAGCAACAATCGCAGGGCAGATGTGCCAAATGTGCCCTAAAGCATTTAATTGACTTATTAAACAAGATCTTATGTATAGATTTGAGCATGCATAAAATAGTCAATATTACAGATTGCTCAGCTCTCATCTGTTAGAAAAATTGTAGGTTAATGTATCAGGTTTAACCATTCATTGAAAATACTTTTCATCAGGCCCCACAAAGAGTGACACTGAATATTTAGCTGCCTTTGTGACTGAGCCCCTTAAGTGCAACATTTTCTGTTTTTAATTCCATTTCTCGCTTTCCTGTTCCATCCTATTTTCATATACTCATTTCTTTCAACTGATTTCATAGGCTCAAGTTAGAAACAAGGGAGATATACAAAGGAAGCAATTCCATACAAGGTCTACTATAATTATAAAATCTGTCTGAGAAATGGCATAAAAGCAATACCAACAACAAGATCTTATACCCTAGAGTACTGTGCTAACATTGGCTGTAACAATATGCCTCCGGGATGACATGAGTTTGAACACCATTATTCATCAATATCTCTCACTTTTGCATGATTAGTTTAATGACATTTCCTTCTTGCACAACATTTAATATTTAATGTGCATTTGAAGCTTATGCAGTTCAACCTTTCGTTTTTATTGTATCTTCAAGAGTTTACATTCACGTCCACATATATATTTCATGAAGTCATTGTATATTTTGTTTGCACAGTGCTTATGAGAAGACTACATTGATACATTAAGATTTCTTTGTGCACTTTAGCTAATGCAGAAAGCAAACTGGATTTAGGAGTGAGCCAATCTGTTTGATCTTGATGCTATGGCATTTGGGTGACTTGGAAACACAGGCTGTGACTAGGTTACGAAGACTGTCCTTCCCTTTGGTAAACTTTCTCCCCTGTCTGCAGTGGCTTGTGTTGTCTCTCTGGGAGGTAGTTTGGGTGTCGGGGGTAGAGAAGGTTTCTGTCTCTGACAATCAGCGTTCTGCCACTCTTGGTGAAAGTCAAATGTCACTTCTACAGTAACAACTAGTGAAGGTGCTTCGGTCACATATTTGCCCCAGGTAGCACCCCATAATAGAGTGGGAATACACATCATTTGGAGGCTCAGTATTACAAGATTAGTTGCAATTCTTGTTCAAGGGAAGTTTCTTGATTTTCAGAAAGTAGATTGAGCAAGGTTCACCCGACTTCTTTGAAATTAGTGCTGGTTGAAAGAATTGTATTCAAATGCATTTTGTGAATTATGGAAATGGGGACAGGTCACCATGCAAGCCAACAGCCCTGTTAAAACTCGAAATAAGAAGGCTGCCACCTGGATTTCAGGAGCTGAGTACTAAGGTGTAAAGCTGTGGACTTATTTTAAACTGCCAGTATTCCTGATGGCCTTGTAAGTGATGGTGGAGCTGCTGCTGGGGGCACTTGGGGCTCTTCCCATGTTAAGTGACCTGAGCTACCAGCAAATGTGCTCAGCAACACAAAGTTGGAAGGTCACTCATTTCAATTACTGAGGGGCAGGAAGGCAGAAAGGAGACAATTGCTGGAGCAAATTAGTGCTCACCTCTTTCTTCTATTTTTCCCAGGCTGTGTGTGAAATTTGAAGGCACAATTGTGTCGGCAGTGGCTGACCTCCATATGGTCCCTGGGCTCACACCTCAGCGGGATGAGGTGAACACAGCAATCACTTCCATTTTAATAGCTTGCTTCCGTCTTAGCAGAAGCTGTGCTTAGTGACATTTTCTGCTTATCGGGGCTGACTCTTATTTTATGCATCTTAACTCTGAAGGGCTAGTAAATAACAGAGAGAGAAAAAAATCAGGATTGGAGTCCTTGTACGAAAGGCTGGCTTTCAACAGGTTGGGATCATGTCTACTACAGAAAGTGCCTGAGAAGCTCAGCAGGTCTGGCAGAATTTGTGGAGAGAGGAACAGAGTTTCCTAGCTCTGAGGAAGAGTCATATTGGACTCAACATGTTATATCTGTTTCTCTCTCCAGATTTTTGTACTTCATTTTACATATCCAGCATCCTCAGTATTTTGTTTTTGAGCCCTACTGGCCTAGTCCTAAAGGGTAGGAGAGGGTATAGTCAGGAAACATGATAGAATGGCTGTGCTACAGAGCATCACTGTATGGCTCCCTGAAATGGATTCCATCCCATTGATAATTGGGCTGGGGTCCTTCTGGGATGGTAGCGAACTTCACAGAGCCAGTGATCCTGACAACAGTTTTGCGCGTTCACAGGGGAAGGGGGGAGGTGACAAATGGTGATTGGCAGGGAAAGATGAGGAAGATGACCAGGTGAGTGATTTGCCAAGTGATCTGTTGGACCTGGCAGAAAAATGCCTGCTCCTATTGGTGCACATAGTGCTGCAAAGACTGTTGTCTCACAGATTCAGCCTGTCTCAACTCCGTTACATTGCCATGTTTCCTAAAACCTGGGAAAACTTGGCCCAGAGGTTAAGAATAAACTGTTTAAGTGCATGTACGCAGTTACGAGGCATTGTTTAGATGATCAACCTCCTTGCCATGACTGAATTAATCTCTCGGCTCTTGTGCTGTCTCCATTTAAACGACAAGAGCAAGAGCTCAGTTCTGGTTTCAGATTTCTTGCCTTAAAATATTTCCCATGATTCTCAGCCACCCGCTTTTGGGTGTTCCCATCCAACTTGAACTTGTTGGCTAGGTTATGGCACCATTTGAAGTCTCAATAACCTTTCTGAAAGCCCTTTGAAAATACTGCCAGCAATAAACAGAAATTTAATTTAATCAAGATCGTCTGGTACCAGAAAAGATTTTTCGCTTTGACAGCTTTAGTGCTTTGACTACTGTAAAGCAGTTTCAGACCATTACTTTGACAATATTAAGTATTATATATCGAAACATGGAAAATAAGAGCAGCATTAGGCCATTTGGCCCTTCAAGCCTGCTGCACCATTCAATGTGATTATGGCTGATCGTCCAACTCAGTAACCTCTTCCCACTTTCTCCCCACACCCATTGATCTCTTTCATCCCGAGAACTATACCTTCTTGAAAACATCCAATGTTTTGGCCTCAACTAATTTCTGTGACAGAGAATTCTCCAGGCTCATCACTGTCTTGATAAATAAATTTCTCAGGCCTAAATGGCCTACCCCATATCCTTAGATGGTAATGCCTGGTTCTGGTTTTGAATGATGACCACAAGCATTTATTAATTTATGGTGTGCTGATTACAAACCCTCCCATCAATACCAAAATAATGGTCTTAATAGTTTGATTTTAAGACAAAGTTTCTCGTAGATTCATCGAGGTATACTATGAGTAGTGTGCAGGATTGGATTTGCAGGAAAATGTGTTTCAGCAACAACATCCCAATACAGGTCCATCATAATGTAAAACAACACAAAAACACATCAGGCAAGACAGACAGCTAATCAAAAGCTTGATCAGAGCCAGAGGGAGGATTTAAGAAGTAAATTAAGGAAAAGGTCAGCGAGGTAGAGAAGTTTTGCTGTCCTTTTAGTGCCAAGATAGCTGAAGGCAAGGCCACTATTGATGGAGCAATGAAGATCAGAAATGGGTCAGTTAAGACTCGAAATGTCAGCTCTTTTCTCTCCTTACAGATGCTGCCAGACCTGCTGAGATTTTCCAACATTTTCTCTTTTGATTTCAGATTCCAGCATCTGCAGTAATTTGCTTTTATCAGAAATGTCTTGCAGGATATGGAACTGTAAGAAATTACATAAAAGGAAAGGACATGGGGCACTTGAGAAAAAGGTCTGAATTTTAAAATTGAGGCATTGCTTGTTCAAGAGCAAATATGACTCAAGTGGTACAGACGAGATGGGTGAAGAAAATATTTTAATAAGGATTAGATATAAGTCAATTTTCAATAGTTAACAAATCTCACTCTTTCCTTTCAAAAGAACTGTGAAACAAAGGATTGTGGTCTCCTGAACACCAAATTTATAATCGAAGATACATGTCAGGAGCTTGTGGAAGTCCTGATACATGAGCCTCGTTTAAATTGTTGGCAGGCTATTTCTCTGCAGAATTCTCCATGAACATCCCTGACCCTGAGCGAGAGTTGGAGATGTCAGACAATTCCAGGGTGTTGCCTGGATAATGACCCAGGAAATGGCGGATTAAAATCTGGTCAAACACCTGAGCAACTACACAACTAATATTTGCCCCCACACCCACCTCTCCAACACCCCATCCTTCCCGACAACCTGTCTATTGCCTGACCCAAATTATATATACTGCCCCAGCATCTCACGACTCAACCTACCAATCCTCATCACTTGGCACCCACAACCTGACCCAACCCAACTATCCTCTTAAATTGATCTAACTCTCACCGCTCCAGTCCACCCCCCACAAGACAACTGCCCTGACAAACTCTGTCCTGACTTGAAGGACACTGTTCCTTTCCTGGAAACCTGGGCTTTGAAGGTCCTGGATGAAATTTTCAATAGCATCTTCTTGGGGGAGTTTCCAACCACGATGACAAAATAATTACATTCACTGCTTTGAAGATATAGTGCCATGTTGAATGCTTATTTTCATTTGAAGGTATGGTGCCATGTTTAATCCTTATTTTCATTTGCTTTTTCACCAACTCAGGAAATGGTTCAGATAGTTATTGAGTGCCAGAGTATACTCTTTCATGAGTGTGTTGATAGTGGAAACAATAAGAAGCTCCATGGGTTTGGACAATTGCAATTCAGTTTTGTGTGACCACCAAGTGTACCATGAAATATTGAACCTGAGTTGATGATAATTAGTAAGAAGTTGGGAGTCACAATCAGTGAGGCTATTGGACTGGCCTTGCAGTACACAGTTTGGGCAAGTCAGAAAATTTAACCAAATGCTGCCCATTTTTCTGTACCAAAAGCCCTTGCATTGATGAGTAAAATGGAGAAATCATTATTTACTTACATGCGACAGGTACTCCTTTGAATTGTCAGTTGCCTGGAATAACTCCAAGATAAAGTAGGGATTTAAACATATTTTCATCCTATTAGGATTCCCATCTTGTATCTCCTGTTGTCTGGTGGGTGGGCATCTGTTTCTCTCAGAGTCCAGAAGGAGGGATAGAGACTATCGTCATCCTGAGCAGCTTAATGTTGAATACATGTCAGCTGCCCTGAATAGTTGATGAAAGCACGTCTCTGACTGCTCAATTTGAGTTTCCAATTAAGACAATATGAATTTTTGAACACACTGGCTCAAATGTGAAGTCTGAATTGATCTGAATACTGAACACTGATGTGGAGCCTGAAGGCCAGTTGACTGGCATTTGAATGCTGCTACTTTCAATGGGAAAATGATGCCAGTTATTGGTTGGGTTGCTAGATGGAGATGTACCGACATGAGTATTTCACCTCAGGGACGGAAAGAAGAGACTGACGAGGCCTGGAAGAATGAGCTCATTTTGAGAAACATGGTTTTGGATGGCTGAGATTCACAACATCTGAACAGGGCTATTGGACCAAAACACTGCTTTAAAATGAATACAATGAATAAATAAAACATCTTTTCCCTATTACTGCAGCTACTGGTGCACGAAATCCAATGTATAATGAGGGTATGCACTCGCAGAATGGATTAACAGCAGAACACAAGAAAACAGGCACAGGAGTGAGGAATATACTCATGTGAAAGCACAGAACCCAGTAATATAATCCCCACTATGCAGGAATAAATTTTTAACTGTATATTGATCAGAACAGCAGTGTTTCACATTTATCTGCTTTGCTGGCTCAGCTTCAAGCATCTTTCTCAACCTGCAGCAAGCCATCACTTGTCTGCTGACTATGGAGAGACATTGTTACAAACTATTGAGAAGTCCACAGTTCCAACTGAACTGCTACCCATGCTCCCTGAACACAGACATGAGCCCACAAGCAACGTCCAAAGGGAAACTGTGAAATCAGAAAATCAAATGCTCAGGCCTAGGGACAAATTACAATTGACCACACAGAAAAATGTTGATTGGTGTCCTAACTCAGTGTAGGTTAATAATGTTCAGAAGCATTTCAAATCAAATGGTCTTCTTCTGGCTAAAGGTGCACTAAAATATTTTTGTTAGCAGATTTGTTCAGAATACAAATCCACAACTGCATCTAAACAAGGCAAACATCTTTTAGAGCTGGAAATGTGTTGCTGGAAAAGCGCAGCAGGTCAGGCAGCATCCAGGGAACAGGAGAATCAACGTTTCGGGCATAAGCCCTTCTTCAGGAAGGGCTTATGCCCGAAACGTCGATTCTCCTGTTCCCTGGATGCTGCCTGACCTGCTGCGTTTTTCCAGCAACACACTTCCAGCTCTGATCTCCAGCATCTGCAGACCTCACTTTCTCCTCAAACATCTTTTAGAACTGATTCGGAGATGCCGGTGTTGGACTGGGGTGTGAAGGAGCGTCGCTCCGAAAGCTAGTGTGCTTCCAATTAAACCTGTTGGACTATAACTTGGTGTTGTGTGATTTTTAATCTTTTAGAACAGTAGTCCTCCATTCCCCATCAAATTGCAAAAATGTGTCTGCATTCTTCAAGCTTGACTGCTTAGAAACAAAGGATGTCTTCTGACCCCAAACTAAGAGAAATTTAAGGTTATTTTCTTCACCTTTTTCTTCTGAGCATAAATGCTAGTGTTGAGCACACTCAGTGAATGTGTTAATCAAATCTTTTTCTTTTTGTTACCATTTGGTCATGCAATGAATACATCGCTGGCCAGGCCAGCATTTGTCACCCATTCCCTTTTGCCATGAGAAGGTGGTGATAAGCAACCTACTTGAACCACCTGCATGTTTGTTGGGTCCACTTATCGAACAGTTAAAATGGAGTTCCAGGGCTTTAATCCCATCCTGACGTGCTTCCGAGAAACTGGTGGTGAGCCACCTTCTTGAGTCACTGCAGTCCATGTGGTATAATTGCTCTCACAATGCTGTGAGACAGCAGTTTCACGTATTTGACTCAGTGACGGTGGAGGAATAATCACACAAGTGGCATTGCTGCCTCTGTGCATTGTTGGTGGAGGGTAAGGGGTTCAAAGGAAGTGAACTGCTTTTTCCTGGATGGCTTTGAGCTTATTGTGTGCTGTTTAAATTCTACCATCCAGACAAGTGGAGATTATTCCATCATTGATTTGTGTCTTGCAGAACTTTTAGTCTCTGACCTGCTATAGTAGTCACAATATTTATATGCCTGGCTCAATTCAGTCAGTGGTCATCCTCAAGGGTTTTTTTGATTTATTTATTTGCGGGATGTGGACGTTGCTGGCTTTCCACCATTTATTGACTGTCCCTAGTTGTTATTGAGAAGGTGGTGGTGAGTTGCCTTTTGAACTGCTGTGGGTTGACCCATAATGTCATGAGGGAGGGAATTCCAGGATTTTGACACAGTGACAGTGAAAGAATGGTGATATATTTCCAAGTCAGGATGGTGAGTGGCTTGGAGGGGAATGTAAAGGTGGTGGCGTTGTCATGTATTTGCTGCCCTTGTCCTTCTTGATGGAAGTGGTCATGGGTTTAGCAGGTGCTGTATGAGGATCTTTGGTGAATTTCTGCACTGCACCTTGTAGATAGTACACACTGCTGCTAGTGAGTGTCGGCAGTGGAGAGAGTGGATGTTTGTGGGTGTGGTGCCAATCAATTGGACTGCATTGTCCTGAATGGTGTCAAGCTTCTAGAGTGTTGTTGGAGATGCACTCATCCAGGCAAGTGGGGTGTATTCCAACACATTCCTGACTTATACCTGGTGGACATGCTTTGGGGAGTCAGGTGGTGTGTTACTTACCTCAGTATTCCTAGCCTCTGATCTGCTCTTGTAATTGCAGTGTTTCTGTGGTGAGTCCAGTTGAGTTTTTGGTCAATGATGACCCTCAGGATGTTGACAGTGGGGGAGGTAGTGATGATACCATCATTGAATGTCAAGGGACGGTGGTTAGACTGACTCTTATTGATGATGTTCATAGTCTGGCATTTGTGTAGCACAAATGTTACTTCCCTCTTGTCAACCCAAACCTGGGTATTGCCTAGATCTTGTTTTATTTGTACATGGACTGATTCAGTACCTGATGAATTGTGAATGGTGCTGAACATTGTGCAATCATTGGTGAACATCCCCACTTCTGATCTTATGATGGAGTGAAGGTCATTGATAAAGCAGTTGAAGATGGTTGGGCCTGGGACACTACTCTGAAGAACTCCTGCAGAGATGTCCTGGAGCTGAGATGACTGACGTCCAACAACCATAACCATCTTCCTATGTGTCAGATATGACTCTGACCACCAGAGAATTTGACCCCTTATACCCATAATTTCCAGTTTTGCTAGGGCTCCTGATTGCCATACTTGGTCGAATGCAGCCTTTATATCAAGGGCTGTCACTCTTACCTCATCTCCGGAATTCATGCATGTCTGAACTACAGCTGTTATGAGATCAGAAGCTGAGTGGTCCTGGCAGAGAATAGTGAGGAATTCAACAATTATCATGCTGTTGAATGCTAGGTGGTGGTAGTTAGATTCGCTCTTGTTTGAAATGGTAATTATCTGCCATTTGTGTGGCGGAATGTTACTTGCCAGTTAGCAGCACATACCTGGACCTTGTTCAGTCTTGTTGCACATGGCACATGTGCTGATTTGGCATCTGAGGAGTTGTAGTTCTAATGTTATTGGAGAGTTAGAAAAATGAAGTTCCTCAGGTCAGTAAAATTCTTACCATAGTATACTCAATATGGGCAACATTATATGCAAAATTCAAGTTACCAGAAATGCCTGATCAGTTGGGTTAATGGCCTTATTAACTAGAAATTGCTATTAACATGGTGAGCTATACACATTTATCATGTAGTTGACACATCAGTTTTCAATGCAGTTTGAGCTTGTTACAGGTCACTGTGCACCAAGGGAGAGATGCAATATTTCTTTCATGTTTTCTTGCATTTTGACCAATCCATTTGGCATCAACACATTTGTAAAATTGTTTACCATTGTCAAATAATGACCATAGATAGGACCAATTTCCCTGAAGAAAGCTAATTTTAAAATATGTTCTGAAGAGAGCAATTTGATCAACTGACATATTATTATGCTTCAATGATTGAACACCTTCAGTTAGCGGGGGATAAGTCCAACAGAAAAGAGGAACAAGCTTTATTCATAAGCTGACTATTCACTATTGTAAGATAATCAGTTTTGTAAGCCTCAAACAGGTTTTCGTGAACAAATATTCACTGACCATGATAACCTAACATTTAGCTCCTGAGCTACTAAAGACTCATTTGTTTTTGATGATTTTAGTTTTATGATACTCTTGTCTCACAATTTCAACTTGCAGTTTCATGCCGTGTTTTACTTCTTAGCTGCTTGCAAACTCAGCAGCTTTTGAAAACTGTGACCTCCCATCTAGTACGGTCCTCATGGTTAGATGTGTAAAACATCCTCTTTATAGCACATCTCTCAGTGCAACACACTTTGAGTGCAATGCTCTCAAAGGAGCATAATAAAAGGAATCTACTGTTATTTTGCTGCAAATTTCTGACATTGAGTCATCTTAAATTTAAAACATAGATTCAATTCCTTAATCATTTTTCCCCAAATGAAATGAGGTGAAACAAATTATTTTTCAATAGCTTTCATTTAGAATTACCCATTCAGAGAGATCTAGGTATCAGTGACCACTGGGTGGGTACGTAAAACTGCAAATTTTATCAGAGGGTCAACTTGCTGCGAGATATGTACGAGCTGTACAACATTGCTCGAATGACGCTGACTTGTGGGGGTAAAGTACAAGTCTTTGCCCGAGAAAATTTTGGAGTGTTACACTTTCTTATGCTTTGATTTTGTAAATGCCTTGTGCAGCTTGGAATTTTTAAAACAAAGTTTTAAAAAAAAATAGATACAGCACAATGTAATGGCGAGAATAAGGTGCTGACTGTATCATCAGTGGTCTGTATTGTATCTTATGGATACAGGGATGCAGGAAGTACTGAATGGAGAATGTTCACACACAGAAAGACCTCACCACGACTCAGGGTAGCACGGTGGCTCAGTAGTTAGAACTGGTGCTTCGCAGCGCCATGTACCTGGGTTCAATTCCAGCCTTGGGTTACTGTGTGGAGTTTGCACATTTTCCCTCTGTCTGAGTGGGTTTCATCTGGGTGTTCCAGTTTCCTCCCACAGTCCAAAGATGTGCAGGTTAGGTGAATTGGCCATGCTAAAATTGCCCATAGTGTTCAGGGATGTGTAGGTTAGGTGCATTAGTCAGGATAAATGTACAGTAATAGGGTAGGGGAATGGGTTACTCTTTGGAGGGTCAGTGTGGACTTGTTGGGCTGAAGGGCCTATTTCCACACTGTAGGTATTCTATGATTCTATAAACTCACTACAGCAATCAGCCTGTGATATCTCCAAATATAATACATTTGCTAACAGTATAGCAACTATCATTTTACGTACACTGGTGAAATTTGACTCAGGTTCTCTCAATGTCTCAGTTAAACATGGAAAGTTTGAACTTCAGGCAAATCTTACCTCTGAAATGTTGAAAATAAACACTTTTGAACATCCTGCAAACTACTACAGTGTTCTTCTTCAAATAGAGAGGCAGTAAGTTATGAATTTCTGTAAAATGAAATAAATATTTGTTTTGTTTCTAGAGTTGTTTTTGCTCTGTGTATGATTCAATATGGAGGAGAAAGTGAGGTCTGCAGATGCTGGAGATCAAAGTTGAAACTTTATTGCTGGAACAGCACAGCAGGTCAGGCAGCATCCGGGGCACAGGCCCTTCTTCAGGAATCTGATTCAATATACCAAGCCATTTCTCACTACCAAAATAGATATTTTATATGTGTTACACACATACATGCTCCTTCCCATGAAGTCTTGCTGTGACAATTAAATGAATAATTATAGTGTCCAAATATAAAGTGTTTCCTGACTGCCTGATTTTGACCAGCACAAGAAGTCTTATTTAGTACCATGGCACAATTTCACCCAAAGAATGAAGAACATTTAAATTACAAATAATTTTCAAAGTTGTTTGTGAAATATATAGTTTGTAACAGGAAATGGTTCTCCATTTTTAAACCTTTTTTAATTCACTTGCACAAAGAATGATTAAATTGGCTGATGTGACCAGTACAAATTATCACGTTTTACATGATGAGGAATCTACTATAAGGAGACTCCTGGACCATGAATTTCAAAGGAGAAAGTCTGCAAAAGGCTACAGCACGAAGAATTTGGCATTCCTATGTAAATCACAAAAAAGTTATCAGGCAGGTTCAGCAGGTAACAAGAAAGACAAATGGAATGTTGCCTTGTAGTTCAAAGGGAATGGGTACAACAGTAGGGAAGCCTTGCTAGAACTATACAAGACACTGATCAGATTACACCTGGAGAACTGTGAACAATTTTGGTCCCTTTACCTAAAGGAAGATACACTGTCATTTGAGGGAGTCCAAGGAAGACTCACTAGGTTGAGGGATTGTCATATGAGGAAATATTGTGTAGGTGGACCTGTACTGCTTGGAGTTTAGAAGGATAAGATACAACCTTATTAAAAGACCAGTTGTAGGAGCAGAAGTAGGTAATTTAGCCAATTGGGTCTCCTACAAGAACTTGACAGAGGAGATGCAGAGAGGTTGTTTCCCTTTGAAGGAGAGTCGAGGATCAGAGGACTTAATCTCAAAATAAGGGTCACCCAGTTAGGACAGAAATAAGGAGGAATATCTTCTCTCAGAGGGCAGTGAACCTGGGGAAGTCTTCATCACAGTGACTGTAGAGGCTGCATCATGAAGTATACTCAAGGCTGAGATTGACAGATTTTTCATCAATAAAGGTATCAAGGATTGTGCAGAGAAGACAGGAAAGTGGAGCTGATGATTGTCCAATCAGCCATGATCTCATTAAATGATGGAGTAAATGCAATGGCCTTTTTTCTGCTCCTACATATTATGTATCTCTTATAATCTTAAATATAAAAGAGTAAGTTTATGATCTTTATTTGAAATTCTAGTGCAGTGGTGCTAGTTTCATCCCAGCCACAGTAAGGAATTGGATACATGTCATGTTTACACTCCCAGACTCGAAAGGAATTCTTACATGAATCCATTTGACCCTGTTACATTTTCAAAAAGATAGAAATCTGCTCTGATGCCAGATAGCATTAGTGGTTAGTACAGAGCAGCTCACTATCAAGAATAAATGTAAGAATCTACACGAGATGCATTTATGGAAAAGTGTGGATCTGGCTGTAGATTAACTCTTCTCCAATGCAAAATTACATTCCGTGTTGGAGCAAATGTCTCCAGTGGCCTACCTTTAGGATCCTGCTGTTGTTTTCTGAAGTCAATAAAGCTTCACAACCGTGTGTCATTATAAAGAACATACAAACAATTGAGAATTAAAAATTCATGCCAGAATGACTGCATGCCTATGGACTGCAATGTCAGCTTATATATGTCGCCTATTGTTCTGATTAAGATCAACATAGACAAACAAGTGGTTACAGTCCAAATATTTAATATTTGATATGATATCATCAATTCAATTGTCTCTCATCCATAGCTTGTGCAGAAGTATCAGTATACACCCTATCCACCTGTTCTCATGTCATTATGAATTACTGTGTGCTCCTTTGCTCTCTCACTCTTTTAGCAAAGAAGACAATGACTCGAGTTGCGCATGTTAAATGGCAAAGCAGGCATTTTCACAGAAGGTGGCATAATTATGGGTTGGAGTTGGAATCTGTTGGGTACCCAAAGCCCTCATTATGATTTGGGATATGAGCTCTCTGTGCATGCGAAGAAAGGCTTTGGTGGCCATTCCTGGACTGCCCTGCAACTTCATCCAATTAGCCATTCGTAAAGCTTGAGTCCTCTTCTGGATCTTTAAAATCTATCACAAAATTGCCAGATGGAAAGATACAGTTTGATGTTGACCAGAATAGTTGCTAGCCAATGATCTACAGTTTCACTCTTATTTCTGCCTGTACATAATTAACTCATATAAGAACTAGTCGTCAATTCCAACCATGGAACTGACCCCATCCCTTCGACATGGCAAGGGGTCAGCATCAGGCCAAAGTTGTAGATTCAAGTCCTGCCCCATTAAATTTCCATCATCGGAACTTGAGTTCTAGGTGTTATGACCTCCTAAAGAATACAATATTTGAGGCTGGAGTTACCATAATACTCAGAATTTGTAACAAGATGCTATCAAATCTAGAATTCACATAGTATGGCATAAATTATATAATATCTGCGAGCACCCTTAACGATGATGAAAGAAAGAAAACGGAATAGAAGGAAATAAAATAGGAAGGCAGAATGAGTTAAGGATAAACTAACAATAACTGCATAAACAGAAACATCGTACAGAGTCAGATATAACTACAGATTGTTATATTCTTCTCTAAATATCCACTGGGTGGCATGGTGGCTCAGTGATTAGCACTGCTGTTTCACAGCGCCAGGGACCTTGTTTGATTCCATCCTTGGGCGACTGTCTGTGTGGAGTTTGTACATTCTCCCCATTTCTGTGTGGGTTTCCTCTGATTTCCTCTCTCAGTCCAAAGATGTGCAGGTTAGGTGGATGAGCATGAGTAATGCAGGCTGAAAGGGTGGGGTGTGGGGGTGGGTCAGGGTGCAATGCTCTTTGGAGGGTCAGCATGAATTCGATTGGCCGAATGGCCTGCTTCCACACTGTAGGGATTCTATGATCTGCCTCTGAGTAAATTTGTTGGAGATCTGCTCTCAAGTTTGCACCCATCCTAATTTGTAGTTATCAACTGGGGGATATCCAAGGGAGACAAATGTCATTGCTCATCTCATTTCCAGTTCTTTGGTAAAATGCCTGAACTTCATTCAACACCTGACAGAAAGTAAAGAGTTAAGATTTCGTGCTTAGCTGGGAATTGCAGACATAGTGATTAAGTGGAGTTTCATTATGAAACATTCATGGGAGTTTGGGTGAGTGAGGGAAGATGGTGTTAGAAACTGTGTCTGAAAAATTCTGAATTGTAATGATCTTCGAAAGTCCCATCTTAGATATTTTGTTTAAAAAGCCTATAAGTATATAAGATCATAGACAAGACCTAATAAAAGTATTGCCCTATACAAGTTAATGTCTGCATGAGGGGAAACATCCCCAGAGTCAAAATTAAGAATTTTGTAGATAAACTGTTGTGGCATATTGCATGAACTAAGGCTATGAAAAACTAACAGCTAGTCATTATGAACCCACAATAATGATTTTTTAATAGTTCTCAAACAGTTAATGAGCCACTTAACCAGTAAAGATGTTGTAAATTTCATTAATCTGACCACAGAGTGGGCAATTGTACCAGAAAATGGCCCAGAGCCGACAGAAAATGTTGCTTCAGCAATGATGCAGTGCAAATCATCAGATACTTCTGGCCATAGAAGATACTCCCTGAATAAGTAACGGAAGCAACAAACATAGATGCATGTCATGAGGGTAGTAAACACAGAAGTACCTAGATGGAAGACTACATGAGGACTTCATCAACAGTTTCCTGAAACACACAGTATGTAACAGAAAACTAGCTTTTAAAATCTTTCTTTACTGTTGCTCATTCATTGTCGTACAACAGGATTGCCAGAGCAGTGCATCACAGAGAAGCAACCCATCAGTTCATGCATTATATCAATACTCCACCATTTTGATTTGTAATAGTTCATTTTCTATAAATAGTGACAAAGCAGAATATCTGCCTCAATACACTCACAATCATCAAGGACCACCTTGCAGCACTACGTGATTGGCCAAGACATGAAACAGGCACAACCTCAATAGAACTGCTCTCAGTGCTGTCAAGTGACATTTATTTTGTCTGATTTGCACCTTTTTGTAACCTTTGAGAAAACAATTGTCAAATTAATGTCCATTCATCGATGCCGTATTTGGCAAGTTGTTAACTTGTACCACAGGAAATTTCACTGCCTCTGCTAAAACTCATTTTGTGTTCAAACTCATTACACCACTGTAATGAAGACTACAATGTTTTGAACAACAAGCACAGTATAGTAAGAAGGCACTAGAGCCCCATGTTCCAATGATGAGAATTCAAAGGGCACCCATCAGTGCTTCATTAGTTAAGAAATATGGGACTTGAACTCACATCTGAGGAACACTGCTTGTATCCATTTAATTCCCAAATCTAAAACCATTCCTGAAAGTGAAATTAACTCACACAGGAGTTCCAGTAATCACTGTGGATGAGTCGGAGGTGAGTGGGTGGGTGGTTGTATGAACTGGCAGCATGTTAATGAGGGTTCTCCAACTCACCCAAGGACATGCCAGAAGCTTTTTGAAGCCTCAGCCTCTTTAATGCATTGTCAGCTAATGGGCAGATATCAGTCTCTGGGAAAAATACTATCCCTTGGCTGGCAGCTGTGGGAATTGGATGCTGGAATTACTTATTCGAAAAGCAAAGCAAATGTGATAACCTCCTCATTTGCCAATTTGGGACGAGTCGTCGGCTCCTTAGTCTGTACAGGGGATACACCTTGGTAATGTGCAGCAACGTTTGTGTCCTTCCACTTTGGCCTGTATGAAGGCCCCAGTGGCAGAGGCTAAATGTGCAGAATTCCAGAATGAGGGAAAGGAGGGTGGGCAATAAGTAACAGGACCAGTGCAGGCATGTTGTGCTGAATGGCTTTCTTCTGTGATGGAACGACCCTTGTGATTCTGGTGACTCTAGATTTGAAAGGGAGTCTGAAGCAGGGGGCCAGGCGACTGAGTTAAAATTGCAGGAGACTAATGATGTCATTAGACACAGATCTACATATAAAGCAGGAAACCAGCTTTGCCCTTGATTAAAGTTATAACACTTGGGTTTGGCCACTTTATAGGTGACTAACACAGGGCATTTTAGCTGTGTTCTTTAACTGCCTAGCTTGTTCCAAAAAAAATCAATTATATTTGGCTAGAAACACTAAGTCTGTTTCTCTCTCCAGCAATGCCCCAGACCTGCTGAGCTTTCCCAGCACATTCTGATTTTATTTTAAGTTCACAGCATCTGCAGTATTTTATTTTCATTGAACTGCCTATTTGCCTGGTTTCCACTGGTCTGATATGATTAAAATCACTGCCGTCATGACAATAGATCTTGAGTTAACATGACAATGATCACACTGCTTATTTTGTAGTACAGAATTTGAAGGTAGGTAAAAGGTAGTTTTGTCATGCACATACATTATTCATTCTGCTTATCCATAGGTGAAAGAACATTTGGGTTGTCCCATCAGTAAACATCATTCAAAGTTCTTTCAGAAATTTATATGAAAGGCACACAATCCTAAATCCTGTGGAGGTCAAAGATGGCAGTAAGCTTTTACAAGAGTGAAAGAATGTCTGCAACACATTACTGGTAGATTAAATACATACAATGATTCACAAGATGAATTCTGATATACAGCATAATGCTGCTATCCAACAGCGAGTTGTCATCGGCTAAAGTTCAGAAGTTCATTTCAGCTCATTCTACTTCAACTGAGAAAATAATCTTAAAGTTATAGCACACATGCACTAATATTAGTGGATATAAAGCTACATATCACAACAAATTGCATGATGATTTTTGTCTCTTGGCTACGAGGCTCACAAAACCAAAGTTCACCATCAACCTTCTCGTGCATTAAGAAATTGCTGGCGTTGCCTCAGAACAATGAACTGAATGAATGCAGATAGTTCAGGCTGGTACTTTAGTACGTAAGGATGTTTTCAAATGACAAGACTTTAGCTCCAGTGATGCAATTCAAGCTCAGAGGCTTGGAAATGAAACTTTTAAAATTTGTTAATTCTTACAAGAGATTTATTCTCATGAACAAATAATTTGTTCTTTAAGATTTATAACGTTTTTCCTATTATTCTTTTCTCTTTGGTTACTCTTGGCAATTTCTTATTTTCACCCTACATGTGGTCATGGAATTTGGGAAGCTTCCCAAATTAACATTCTAATGTTTGAGAGAAAGTTCCTGCTATTAAACATATAACGTTACTTAAAAATTGTGTTATTTTCATTCAGTGTGGCTGCTACCAGAAGTTACTTCTTCTGCCCCAGGAAAGAGGTTCGAGACAGCCACGTGGGAGGTAGATGCCAAGGCGGGCTATTTATAAAGGTCTGTCCCAGTTACAATAAAATTCATAAAACAGAAAGCAGTCGTCAAACCCTCATCCTTCATATGCCCTCACCCCTACACACTACGCATACATATGCATGCCAACTTGCATGAAACCATATCCCATCCCCTATCTCTCTTTATACTTAGATACCAAGCTGTTCCCTACACAGTAGCCCTATTACCCCTCCCTGTCAACCTATGCCCTTCCACCCACCCCTCTGTTGCTCTTATCCTGCATGCTAAACTATGCCATTCCATCCACCCACATCTCCACGGTTTCTTAATTCCTCAACGTTATAGTACTTCCATGCCTATTCTTTCAATAATCACTCTGTACAGAACCAATTAACTCCTTTAGGAGCAATTGGCTGTGTGAAAAAAAAGCTTTCAAAGTCACTCATTTATAACTTACTATTTCCTTTAAAAAAGGACATGTAAAAGCATCAATCATCCAAACACTTTAAGTATTAATTCTAGAAACTACAAGCTCTTGACATCTCTTTATCTTGTGTATGTAAACATGCTGCAATTGACAAAATAGATCATACAGCAAGAGCTGTCCAGCAAGAAATGTTTTCCTGGAGTGTTACTGTTCCAGCAAACTCATGGATACCTGAGCTCTCAGCCAAGCCTCTTCACACATTCTTGGTGGGTGAGTGGAGGAAAGAGCATGGCATGGGGTAATGGGCAACACCTTTTGCACTTAGCTTTCAAAAGGATCCCTTATTGAGACGATAGTTCAGACAAATCTGAGGGGCCATGAATCACAGGTCCTCTAAAAGATCGTTTGGCTCCATGGATATTTGAAGGATTGGGTCATGACCATCCCTGCATGAGGCTGGACAGATTGCGAATGCAGGGTAAAAACCAACACACATCCTTTACCCGCAATGGTGACAACTGGGAACATGACTATGGGGTTGGGAATTCTGGGATCAGCAAACTGCCCTGACTCAATGAAAATCTAGTCTTTTAAGTATTGTTTTTCTCTCTCTAAATGACTTCATTTCATCCTATCTCTTTCTCTATCCTTTACACTGCATTTGCTAAGGCAATGGACTATTCATCACATTGCTCACCAAGATTCTGGATGTACCATTGATTGAATCGCCAAATCACTCCAGGCAAGTTGTAGCACCATGGCATTTTAAGTTGAAGACTGAGGGAAAATCCTAAACTCAAACAAAATATACAACATTAAATTCCACTCCATTGTTTGTTCAGCCATGTGTGCAGTCCATTCCCACAATAATTGCATTTAGTTTCAGCCTACCTGAAATGTTAACTCTGTTCATCTCTCCACGGATGTTATCTGACCTGCTGAGTATTTCCAGCTTCATCTGTTCTTGAATTACAGAAAAGCACCATCTTAGGGTACATATTTTCAAGAGGTGGATTAAGATTATTGCATCCACAGAGTTCTGGCTCACTGCTTCTACAATTTTGCCTCTGACAAGAATTTATTGTTGCAGTGTATTTGCTTCAATTATAAAACACAGATACTACTTAGAAGAACATAGGAATGCAGAGGAGGCAAAGTGAAAGGTCATAATTTCAATGGACAGCTGAGTCCTCTGGTTTTAAACAAGTGTACAATCTTCATCAGTAACTGTGCAACAAACATTTTGTTTGAACAAGTGGCCTTTCTGTCATTGTAGTGTGAAAATAATATAATGACCCATTTTGCCACAACTTAGAGCACTTCTTCCCCATGCTGTGAACAGATGAGGAAAAATGACCAAATGGAACGAGAAAATCTATTGACAAAAGTCAAACACAATTTGCTGCCGAATTTAATGACTATTGGGCAGAAGTGGTGATACGCAGACAATAATCATTTTATGGGCCAATATTAATAAATGGTTTATTGATTAATTTATGGGTAAAATACCTTCCACAGTCACATTTATCATAGTTTTTTTGAGGGATTATTTTTTCATCAAGGTGGTGGAAATGGCACAGTATGCAACCTTTGGTAATCTTTATCAGCAATTTTGCTGAAGTAATACACAAGTCAACTGCAAAATAAAAACTCTCTTCTATGTTCCAGTGTACCTCAGCTCAAGCTGTGAACAACAAACTAGGTAGATTTTACATTTCCCACACTATCTATCCTTATTGTATCTCTCAGTGAGCCTTCCAATTTATGCTAATTAATAGTGAATTATGCATAGTCCTGAGCTGTAAACTTAAAAGCTGGAAACTAGATTTTGCTCTCCAGAGTCACTTTACTCAAGATGCTTTCAGCCTCAAGGGAGAGAAAATTGTCCCCGTATCATTCTTAGATAAAATTTAAATACTGATGCTCAGAGATAATCACCTCTTCTTACAACCTGGAGCATGCATAAAAGGTGGACTTGGGTCATACTTGGGTAGACATGCAATCTCCTAGAAAATTAGCTGATTTTGCCATTTCTGGTATTTTGCACATCTTTTCTGAACAATGTTGCTTTATGTTGGGTTACCCTGGCTGAAACAAGAAAGGAAAGAACTGCAGAGTCCTCTTTCACTGAGGCCAAAGCACTTTTCAATTTATTAAAACAAGCTTAATCAACTAGCTTGTCAACACTAAATTGTCAATAACAAGCAAAAATGCTCTTTATGACATCTCAGTTGGTCATGCATTGAGAATTCATTCAAGGTCAGGTTAGGATTAATCAAATAAATGTTTTTTTATCTTCATTCTTGAATTTGAAAAATCAGATATGTGCTTGGATTTTTATATCAAATTTATGTCAACAGAAAGTTTGTGTCAGATTATTAGTTGGGTAGAGATGTCATTAATGTGTTGCTGGAAAAGCACAGCAGGTCAGGCAGCATTCAAGGTGCAGGAGAATTGACATTTCAGGCATGAGCCCTTCTTCAGGAATGTCATTCCTGAAGTAGGGCTCATGCCCGAATGTTGATTCTCCTGCTCCTTGGATGCTGCCTGACCTGCTGCGCTTTTCCAGCAACACATTTTCAGCTCTGATCGCCAGCATCTGCAGTCCTCACTTTCTCCTAGAGATGTAATTAAAAACATTACTGAAAGGGTACAGTTGTATCATATTCTAAAAATCTGATGTGAGCAATTGGTGAATGATCTATGCTATAATATTCTTGGTCTCAATGCAGCACTAAAGAATATTTACGAAGTCTGCTGGGGTAAGGTTTCCACGAAAAGTATTATCCTGTGGCTTCATCTTGCCATGAGATTGTAGGAGAATATCATGTGATACTGCATCACTTCTTGTGATAATAAATAATCTTATTAGCATATTGCACAGTCAAACATAACACCTTATACGACACCCCCTACCCCAAGTCTCTGACTTGAATTTCTATTTTTGACAGGAGATAACCTCTGTGATGGTTTCACTGGCTTACCTGAGTGTGTTTCAGCTACTTGGGAGGAGATTGGGAAGTTAAGTTCTCTGTGTAGTCACTTAGACTCAGCTGTGCAAAAGGAGAATTGGCGCATGACTGCGGTTCAGCAATCAGATAGTTATCTTGACTGCTTAATAAATGCATGACGACTTTGACTATGCAGCAAGTTGACTTGGTGCAGACACTATTGTGCATCTGCTCCTTTGTACTTTATTGGCTCAATCTGAATGAGGTAGTGTTGTGGGTGTGGACTCTACCACTTGTTCATAAGGTGCGTTTAGTATCAAATTCAAACTAGCAGGGAGTCTCTGGTATGTTGTACGCTTTATTATATTTGGCATAATTTCACATCCTCTTTCTCCTTCACCTTCTCCCTCACCTTGTCCAAGTCGTCAGGCTATACTCAGCATCAGCCATCAGTTTTATTTCCACCTATTAAGAGGTCACATGGAGCTGATCCATGTTGGAGTGGAGTTAACAATAGCTCAGAGATGCAAGTTGGATGCCAATATCCTTCAGGAATGCTTTCACTGTACTAACTATTTTTGCAGCTTTACTTTATATCTTTGACATCTTGTTGAGTTGGTAGTGTGTACCATATGGTGACCTGAACTCTTAAAAGTAATCATTAGCAAGTAGTGTTGGAGATCACGGTTGGTGATCAGAAGGTCATGTGTTGTGAAGATTGCCTTCAGAGATATAATGACTGTTACAGACAGGTGACCCGAATGCTGCTTGACGTCGATGTATTTGGACTTCAGTGATGTCCATTTCAAGACATTCCCATAGCTGTGATGGAAAAGAAAATTGCACCAATAGTTCTCATCTCCTGACAATGAATATCGTAAACATTACAGTTTAATAGCATTTCTGCAAATGACTTTGAAAAGCCTAGCCATCAATCAGAATACCTTATCCTGACATGACATTCTGTGACACACACATATGCTCTTAGTGCACTTGGTATGGTAAAAGGAGTCTCTGGACTCTAGGAATGTCCAATCTCTTATCATGGATGAGTAAAATATTTGCTATTGAGGTGTCCTCTCTGTTCATAATACTATCAAAAAATGTAATTATGTATATGTCTGCTGGCCATCGTCTGATACAGTACCCTTTGACCTGAGCACATTCTTCAACAGATTTCTGTGCATCACTGATTTAATTTAATTATTGAGCTGTTCCTGGTAGAGTTGTGATTGTTATTAATGTAAAGGTTTACACCTCTTCAACATGTTCAGGCCATGTCATAAGGATATGGGATATCACATCTTCTGTAGTCTGCTGTTTTCTTAGAACATACTCTGCCTTTACATCTAAGCTTACTGTCCTTACTCTGCATGGTTATACTTGGAGGCTAACTGCTTAGAATTTGTCAGTGCGCTAAAGGTTTCTGGTTTCCTTCAATCTTGAAATGAAGATCAAGAACATAAGAATTCAAAGAGGGGTGATCTTATAGAAACATACAAAATTCTGATGGGAATGGACAGGCTAGATACAGAAAGAATTTCCACGATGTTGGGGAAGCCCAGAACTAAAGATTACAGTCTAAGAGTAAGGGATAAGCCACTCAGGAATGAGGTGAGGAAGACTTTCTTCCCTCAGAGAGTTGTGAACCTGTGGAATTCTCTACCACAGAAAGCTGTTAGGGCCAATTCATTAGATATATTTAAGAGGAAGATGGATATAGCCCTCATGGTCAATGGGATCAAGTGGTACGGAGAGGAAGGGGGAATAGGATACTGAAATTGCATGATCGGCCATGGTCATATTGAATGGTGGTACAAGCTCGAAGGGCTGAATGGCTTACTCCTGCGGCTATTTTCTGTGCTCCTACGTATGTTTCTATAACCTGGAAACATTCTACAAGCCCATGCAACAGTTGCTTCTTTATCTATCATTGTACATCTCTGTCCAGTCACGGACACAAATGGGGTGCATTATAATCTGGTCTACTTTTTCTATTCACCTGGATTTGAAAAAGTACAGCTCCTAATCCTGTACAAGAGGTATCTAAGGAATGTTAGCAAGTAGTTCTGGGTCACAGTGAGCTGAAATATCAAGTAATATCAGCTTCTCTTTGATTTTTTCCAAAGATTTCTGCTGTACTTACTATCAGTACAACTTATCGTCCTGTCACTGCAGTTAGTATCACAGTCCACTGACAATAGCCTTGTTGGGCAGAAACTTTCCAACTTGGTTTACCAAACCCATGAATTTTGGAAGATCATACACATTCTTAGGAAGTGGAGACACGATGGTTGCTCTCTCGTTCTGAGAATTGACTCTGACTTTGGATACATCCACAAAATGCTCAAGGAACTTGACAGTTGGCTGTGAGAATGATACCATGTTGTTGAAGGCAATTGCTGATTGCTGCAGGTCTTGTAGCACAGCTCGCACTCTAGTGTCATACTCTGTCTGGGTGGATCCATGGATCAGGGCATCAGCGATGTGACATACAATAAATTTAGTCCTTTCAGGATACTTGACATGATCTTTTGGAAGATTTCTGGCGAATGTGATGCCAAAGGTTATTTTGTTAAAACAAAACCTTCCAACTGGGCAACAATGTATGTAAGCAACCGAAGACTGTTCCTGGAAAGTTAATTGCCAAAAACGACTTGCATTTTGCTTTGTGAAGACTGAACTCTTTCCCAGTTGAGCTAAGATTTCAATCACAGAGAACATATGTTGAATAGTATGCTAAACTATTCTTTTCTTCTCAACCTCAGTTTATCTGCTTAGTTGAATTGCCTTTGTTAACGTTAAGCCATCCCTCAGCTGTAGGCGGTCAGACATTGCTTCATCTATGACTTTGACAAAAGTTCTGTCCCTGATCAGTTCTTCTTTGAAGTTGCTATATTCACAGTTGACTACCAGTCAGTAGAGATGGCTGATAGAAGTATCACTACTTGTCCCTTGTTACTGGGTATGCTGACTAAACTTAGCTCACTCAAAAGTCGAATTTATTTCAACAAGTAACCAACAAGTATGCCCATTACTTCCTCATACATTGGTTTATCGTTGTCAAGCTTTTGCTTTTCCAGAATCTGATCCATGCAGCCACCCATGGCATGCATGAGGGACATGATCTTCTCTTGTCTGCTGGGCATTGCAGTGAGTCCAGAGGCAGTGTGAAACCTGATAAATCATTGGCACCAATTCTGTCTGCTTGTTTACGGTTTGTGACCTACTCAAAGCTTTTCAGTAATGTAAGAAACTTTTCCTTAGTGTTCTTTGACTTGCTGCCATTGAATAATATTCTTGGATTGGTCCCATAAAAAACATTGAAACCAGGAACAGAGTAGACTATTTGGCTCTTCAAGCTTCTCCACTATTCAATATGATCGTGGTTGATCATCGAGCTCAATGCCATGTTCCTCCTTTCTCCCTATACTCTTTGATGACATTAAAATCTAAAAAAAAGTCTCTCTATTTGCATTGCTAAAGAATACTTACAGTATCGAAAGCATTGATTTCATTTCAGAAATATATTACTGTCAGCTCAACCTGCCATGAGATGAGAGAACAAACTTTGCTCCCCTTAACTAAGGAAGAATATATCTTCCATAGAGGGAGTGCAGTGAACGTTCACCAGGTTAATTCTTGGGGTGGTCAGACTGAGTTCTGAAGAGAGTTTTGAAGACAAGAAATGATCTCATTGAACCTTACAAGATTATTACTGGGCTAGAAAGTCTAGATGCAGAATGGATGGAGGAGCTTGAGGATGAGGGACAGGGTCTCAGTATGATGAGCAAGGCATTCAGAACTGAAATCAAGAGGTCGTTTTGTCCTCAGAGGGTATTGAATCTTTGGAATTCCCTACATATGAGAATTTTAGTCAATAAGTATGTTCCTGATTGAAAAATATTGATTTCTACAAGCTATTGACATCTAGGGTTATGACAACAGCACAAAAAATTACAGTGACGATCAATAATGATCTAGAATGGCAGAACTGCTTTGAGGGGCTGAACAGCCTACTCTTATATTTTTTCCTAAGATCACATGATATTCCATCATTTTCTGTGATGCTTTACACTGTGCTTTATTAGCCTATCACAAATCAGATTTAACCCTTTACACTATATGTGCAGCCATAGTTATTGGAAGTTTGCTGTCAGTTCATAACACAAATATCAATTTCCAGACCAGCTGTAATGGGGGATTTGGCCACACATGATTAGGAATTAAATGTTAAATATTTAATATTCCTCCCATTTTTCATCCATCAGCCTCCATATGGTTTCTTATCATTGTAAATTGTTCTAGTTCTTTGATCTTTATTTCACAATTCATCATGAATAACATCATGAATATTAATGACCCACAGGTGTTAATTTATCGGAATAAGGTGACTGAATTATTAGGTGTTAACAATAGATTAAAATGAATTCATATTCATTTTAACATAACTAACAACCACCTCATTCCCAGTATAATTCCAAATGATAAAAATTTCAGAATCTGCTTTAATTGAAGGATCAGGGTATTTGGAACCGAACAGATTAAGGTTTGACAAAGACCAAATTTAAAATTAATGTTACAGTTACTTCCTTTGTTGGAGTTGTAACTGGCTTGTGTTCAAAGCAACATGAAGTTCCAGTGGGAATCCTGGCCCCTGAACTTCTTTTTGCTGCATTGCAACATTTCTTTTGATATTCAGATACAATGTTGCTGAAAATGTAGTTTCAAAAGTACAAAGTCAGTGGTGCTATTCCAGCAACTTTATTGCAGGTTTAAAACAGTCCAGGGATTAATATTATTTTCCAAAGGCTATCTGCATGCAATGTGCCCTGTTTAATGATTGTCGCAGAGAAAGTCCATTTTTGTGCACTAGCACAATATACTAGTACTGCATGACGTGCCTTTGGATGCATCATCCACTCATGGTTCAACTATTAGATGGAGACATCAAGCCAAAGTGGACATTTTTTCACTGGAGTGCAGAAGGGAGACCGGACAGAAAGTCACCTGATGCTGCCCTTTCATAACGTTAGGGACCAGTGGGACTTGCCAGCTTACTTCTCAAATATTGAGAAATTTGAAAAGAGATACAAATATTTTTAAAAATACAATAAGGAGAAAAAAGTGATTTCACAGTTATAGTTAGGTCTAAGTCGTACATTGACCGAACATTTCTCAGATGACAACATACAATGATGTATATGTAAAGGTGAAAGTAAGGTGGACACATAAGAGCTTATTAATAATTTTAGAATCAGGAAGTTGTTTCAGAATAACTATAAGGCTAGTAGTACGGTGGCACACTGGTTAGCACTGCTGCCTCACAGCGCCAGAGACCCGGGTTCAATTCCTGCCTCGGGCAACTGTCTGTGTGGAGTTTGCACATTCTCCCCGTGTCTGCGTGGGTTTCCTCCGGGAGCTCCGGTTTCCTCCCACAGTCCAAACAAAAATGTGCAGGTTAGGTGAATTGGCCATGCTAAATTGCCCATTGTGTTAGGTGAAGGGGTAAATGTAGGGGAATGGGTCTGGGTGGGTTGCTCTTCGGAGGGTTGGGGTGGACTTGTTGGGCCGAAGGGCCTGTTTCCACACTGTCAGTAATCTAATCTAGTTGCAAATCTGGAAGGTGCTATTGATGATACATAACGTCCTGTCTATCTCACCATTCAAACGCACTAACTGGCACCATGTTCTTGTAGTTACATGGTAGATACAAACTAAACTTTCCATAGTAAGTTAGGGCTTGTCTACTTCAGTCCAACTGTGTTAAGACTTAAGGTTGAAACCTATAGGGATGTATATTCAGTTTCCTATCTTAACCAAAAAAGCTGGCTTTCAAAAAACCAGGTCACAGAAGCCAGAGTGGGAATCCAGCAAATTCAGCTTGCCACTTGATCTGAAGGGCTTCCATGTCACCCAGCACCAATCAGCATCTCAGGGCACAATCCATGGCACCAGCTGCATGAACCCCTTGTCCTAGGACATTGCCAACACCTCATGGCCATCATGACACATCTCTGATACACGCAGGCAATTCATAGAACATAGAGCAATATAGGCCCTTCAGCCCTCGATCTTTTATCCTACTCTGAGCTCAGACTAATCTATCTCCCATGTGCCTCTCCAAGAGTCGTTTAAACACCCTAATGTATCTGACTCTGCTACCACTGCTGGCAGTGTATTCCAAAATAGACGGGCAGGATGCTGGATGAACACAGCAAACCAGGCAGCAACAGGAGATGGAGAAGTTGATGTTTTGGGTATAACCCTTCTTCAGGACTGCTTTTTTTGTCTCTAACCAATGCAGTGCATTCCACACACCCACCACTCTTCAGACTTGCCTTGCAGGATGCACCAGCAACTAGTGCTTAAAGGCTGCAACAGAGACACTTTCCTTGCAGGGAGAGACACCCAAATCAAAGATCAGACCAGACTGTACCCTCGGGGTTGCTTGCTTTCTCTCCTCGGCACTCACTCACTGAGCAGCTACCTTCATGCTCAGAGTATTCCTGTCTTGCCTTGTCATGGCACATCATACCATGCTGTTCCTGTTCATGCTTCAGCCAGAGCCAAAGACTTTAATTACTGTCAGGAGCGCTATCCAACTGCAGTCTGGGAAGTGGGCAGCGGTCAGTCCTGTAGGGACATCACTGCAGACAGAGGGATCAGGCATTTTCAGTCGGGGTGCTGCAAACACAGTGGTCTGTGGGATGCAAGTGGGGTCTGTAAGATCAGCAGGGAGGGATGGGTGGAAGAAGGAGAGAAGCAATGGTATTTTCAGTGATGTGAATAGGGAAGAGCATCAGAACCCATGGTAGGCTATGGGTGTGCTGGCCTACTGCAGTGATCATGTCTGTGGCCCCCATAGGAAAGCACAGGGGATAAAGTGGGCTTCATTGAGGAATAATGTCAAGATTAAGGGGTCAGGGAGGATAGCAGCAGGTGATGTTCTATGTGGTGAGTCTCCACAGGAGGGCCTAGGTGGAACTTGTCTGTCTGGGTACTGTAAAGTGGAAAGGGAGCTGGAGACTCTGGGGAAAATCTGGTGATGAAGCAAAGGCCAGAACTGACAGTGCCCAGCACAAGTTGCATTCCCTGCCATCACTTTCCTTTTTCTAGATGTGAAATATCACCAGAAAACGGCTGAGGCAAAGCCCAGATTGGGCAGAGTCAATGTCAAGATTAGAGTGGTGCTGGAAAAGCACAGCAGATCTGGCAGCATCCGAGGTGCTGGAAAAGCACAGCAGATCTGGCAGCATCCGAGAAGCAAGAAAATCGACATTTCAGACAAGAGCCTTTAATCAGGAATGCCCTGAAGGGCTTTTGCCCGAAACGTCGATTTTCCTGCTCCTTGAATGCTACTTGACCTGCTGTGCTTTTCCAGCACCACTCTAATCTCCAGCTTCGGCAGTCCTCACTTTCGCCCAGAGTCTCTGTCAGTTTGATGAGCAAAAGTACATAATCCACATTTGCTGGATGCCAGGACACTGAACAAACAAGTACATGAAGCAGCTGTTTGCAAAGCCCAGCACTGTTTAATTTGCAACCACTTCATTGCCCTTTGCAAAGCATGCACAGTAAAGGTGCTCAAGGGTCATAGGCTGTTGAAAGCCAGGTCACTGGTGCTTGCAAGCCGAACAATAGCATCTCAATGATACTTCAGTTAGAAGCAATTAAAGGAGGCCAAAAGGAACCATTATTTATGAAATTTCCAAGATGCTGCAGAGTATGAACACCATTCACTCATCATCTGCCATGTAAGTGTAAAGGTAGTCTACACAGAATGCTACTGAAGTTGTAAGATTGTAAGGTCTGGGATGGGAAGTGGGAGCACAGCAGGTGTTTCCTTTTTATTGCCATGTGCTGCCCTCTCAATGAGCACAGCAGCGTCACTGAGTTGCTACATGTGCTGAGGCAGAAGCTGGATGAATGGAGACATGGCCGTTTGTTATTGAGGTCTCATTCCCAGCTGCTGCATGTCTCACTGAATGGAGTAGAGTGTGCAGTCCGTACCTGCAGGGTACGCTAGCACTGATTCAGCTAAAACTTCACAACTTCTTTCCCTTCTCATGTTCCTTGTGAGGATCATTTTCACCCAGAGCCTTGTGCCCAGTCACTGGTGGGGTGTTGGTCGCTGTGACTGCCTTCCTAAGAGGCTGAAGGCAGACACAAGGGATTCAGGGCCAGCAGTGAGCTCAGGAGCAGCAGCAGAGGATGAGGAGCTACCAGCTCAGAGAGAGGTTGCAGTCTCAGAGCCTGTCCGAACCCATGAAGTTTGTATGGACTGGCACACTGGGATGGAACTCTGTTGGATCTGAGGGTTGCAGGACTGGGAGGCTATTCTCTCCTAGTGGCTGTGAAGGTTTCAAATATGTTAAACTTCGAAGCAATCGGCTTCACCAGCGACTGATGAGTAACCTGTGTGGGATCTCTCAGTCATGCTCCCACAAAAGCATCAGGACTGTGGCTGATGTCATCTGTGCAAGGTCACAGACTTGTCCATTTCATTCTCCTATGACACACTCCGTTCCACAGCCTGGATTGTAGGATTCAGGAACATAACTAGCTCCTCCTAGATGCAGGGTACCATTGATTATGCATGCAATGCATTGAGAGGGTCCACACTGTGGAATTCATCAACAGGAAGGTGTTCATTTGATTCATGTCCAGGTGATGTGTGATCACTGTTACCATTTTCTATTTGTGTGTGCCCACTTTCCTAGCAAAGGTCATGACTCTTACATCCTGGAGCACTCTCTTGTATTGGTGTCTGTGAGAGTCCAGGAACTTTACGAGCTTGTTACTGGGGGCAAGGGATATCCATTGTGACCATGGCTGATGACAGCATTAAGCAAACCCCCTGATTAATGCAAAGCACAGACACAGTGCTGCCTGTGCGCTGACCAGGGCATAGTGCTGTAGATGATAGGGCTGTTGAAAATATAGTTCTGCTGCTTGCACTGGGTTGGGAGGTGCCCTATGGTATGGTCTGGACAGAGTGTGCCACATCATCACCGGTGTGCTGTGATATGCACAACTGCAGCAGGCAATGAGGTGATGTCCAAGATGCTGAGGAACTGACAGAAAGGGAGCTTCTTCTGAGAAGGAGGACAAAGATTTGAAGAGGTGCAAGTTCTCCTTGTGCATGACAGAGCTCAGCTGCATCAGGCTCTACAAACCAGTCAGGACCTGACTGACGGCCGCTTCCAGTAGATGGGACCTGGCTGCAGCACACCATCAGGGACTGGAAAATAATCATTGGTAATGATGTCAGCATTTGGTTTGCATTGTGAGGGTGAGTTTCTGTTACTTTTACTTGTGTTCTCTTTTACTGTCTGTAAATAAAAGCTCATGTCTGACTGCCTGCTTACACATAATGTTCAATGACAAGCTGTGGGTCTACAATGGACAATGGAAACCACAGACTGATTGGGTGTTTGGATGGAATGTAGCAATGGATGGGTAAACTGTGTGGCCCGGTGGTTAGACAGCAAGTCGGGTGTGGGAACAGGATTGTGAGGGAGTGTTGGCCATTCCAGCGATGTGCCCAAGCAGTGTGGCCTTGTGGCTGCTATGCCATGATACTGCTGGTGAGGGGCAATGCTGGATTGCCAACACTTGTGCAGGGACACAGTGCCCTCTCAAAAATGGTGCAGGTGCAAGAAATGCCAGTGTTTTGGAGGCTATCCACTGAGTGCTGAGTTGTTCTGCGGTAGCACAGGGTAAGATATTGCTGGAATCGGACATGACGGATGCCATAGGGAAAGTGTAGGTTGGTTTGGTAAAATACGTTGTGAAATCTTGTTAAGCCTCGCTAAAAAAATCCTTCAAAAAACATGATGCAACTCGCACTTAAACCAAACAAAAAAAATACAGCCCTTTGTTATTGCCAAACAAAACTCTCTGACACTGAAGATGAATTACTACAATTACAAAGTTTCATTCCTTCAGATTTTAATTGTTGTTGGACAATTTTAAGAAAGACATAGTTTTTGCTTTTACTTTCTGTCTCTCTTTTTTAATCAATTCAGTTTTTCTTTCTTTCTCTCTGTTTTGCTTTCTGTAGATTTTACATTGATCTCGCTATTCAAACTTACTTGGTTCAACTCAAATTCTGCCCTGTTACCCTCACAAGGCTCCAATCTGATTGTTTAAGGAGATACACAGTTGCTTGATCTGCCACATAGATCCTAGGTGTCCTGTAGCAACACTGCACCATTTTCACCTGCCACTTATAGCAACTTGCAAAGAAAAATCAGACCAAGGCAAGTCCAACTAGCAGGAGGTGCTGATTCTTCATCGGCTACAGTAAGATCCAGCCATGGGTTTATTATCAATGAGTAATAAGTATTAATATAATTTTGCACCTATTGCATGACAGCATCACTGCTGAGGTAAAGATTTATATCCCTTCATTCTGAACAGTCATTATATTTGTTTACATCTTTGAACTTAAGGAACTTGTTCAAGCAGTTTTTGCAAATATTTTAAAATAATCATAAGATTGTTCACAAAATATTATTTTAATGGATTGTTGAGACTTACACATCAAAAACTACTGCTTAAAAAAGACAAAATTCGTTTAAAAGCCCAGATTGCTTTTTTTTTATTTTACTCAATTTACAATATAAAACAAGGATAAAATCAGAGACTGTTTAAATTAAATGTCTTTAATTAATGAATGTCCCTAATTAATGAACAGTTTTAATGCATGACTTGTTTTAATCCTACAGCAGACTACAAGATCAGCAGAATTCACACTACATTTTCCCTTTGATAATTTGATGATTAAATCACACTTCCTGCACATAGCACTGGAGGCTGATTAAACTTTATCTGGTAGCGTATAATAGCAAGTTCCTTACCTTTACTTTTACATTCCACAATTGTAGATGAGCAAATTATTAGAATTTTTCACTTAAAGTTGAACATTGTAGATATGCTCCCATACCATATAGAATTACAAATTTTCACATCTGTCTGCATTCTGCAACAAAGTAATGAGTCTTAGGGCTGTCTTCTTGCAATGATTCTGTTGATCTTTAAAAACAACAATGGACCAGTTTGTGGAAGTTCCATTCGAATTACCAACAAATCCAACATTTCCTTCTCCTGGGATAGAAGCTGGGGTATGTATTAAACTGGATGGAAACCCAAATTTAACATGGTTCTTTGAAATTGGCATTGAGTTCAAACAGACGCATAGTCACAAAGAGGTAAACATTCTTGAAGAATGGACAAGGTATATCCAAATCAGATGATCAGAATTTTTTTTAAATCCCCTACCCTTTAAATTTTTTTTTGAGATGCAGTTATCGCTGAGAAAAAAAAAATTGGAAGTTTTTTTCCCCCAGTTTCGTGTTCATTGCCTGAATTCTTGCTCCTGAGGCAGGTAACCTGAGTCGGGCAATTTCCTAACTTGCTGCACCCACCCGGATAGTAAGGCCTTTGAATAGCACAAACCTTACAATGCATGGGCTGGATTAGAATTGGGTTTACTAACTTCAGGCATAAAATGAATGCAGAGGTAAATTCTGTTTACTTCATGTGGGCATTAATTTATATTAGCATAGTGCTTCAGTGGCTGCTTATAGGATGTTACATGTGGAACCTTTGCCCTTTGAATTAGCCTTTCATCTCCCCCAAATCAAGTACTGGCATCCAATTGTACCTTGCCCATTACCCTTAAAGCAGCACATTGTCATTGATAAACAGTGTGGTTCAGAGGGAACTGGCCAGGTGATGTGGTATAGGTAGAGTGCAAAGTGAGGCTTCTGCAAAGGCAAAGGCTAATACTAACATTTCTCAGAGATGTAGTGTGTGTATAAAGCAGGTGGTACAAGATGAAGGGTACATTACCCTCATTCTTCATTTTGTTCTGGGCATGTCAGCATCACTGTCAAAGGCAGCATTCGTTGTCCCTGAACTGAATTACTTGCTAGGCTGCTTCAGAATACAGATAAGTATCAGCCAAGTTGAGGTTTTGGAGTCACATGTAGGCCAGACTCAGTAAGGACAGCCGATTTCCTTCCCTAACAGAAATTAGTGGATTTTTACAACAATACACAAGAGCTTCATGGTGAGCATTACTGCAATTTGCTTTCTGTTACAGCTTTATCATCGTTACTTAAAACCAGCTTTATGTTCCAAGTTAAAGAGTTGAATTTAAATTTGACCAGTTGCTGTGGTGAGATTTGAGTCCATATTTCCAGAACACTGGTATGGGCGTCTGGATTTCGAGTCAAGTGACATTATCATGATGCCACCAACTCCTTCGAGTATGAGAGGTGTCATTATCTGACCCATCTGTACACAGTTCCTCACAGAGGGGGAAGGGCATGGTGTTGCTCTGGTATGCATTATGTAAAGAGTCACCTCAGGATGCACAGTTCTTGCAGCAACAACAGCAGATGTTCATACATCTGGCAGTGATCCCAGAAGCATTGTGAGCTAATGCACTTTGAGTGGAAGGAGCCTTGATGAGTTACAGCACTGCCTGGTATGTTACACAGAGTTGCTACTCTGCCCAGGTGGATAATGTGGAATGGAGATGAAGGTGTCATGAACACACATCAAGCTTATGTCTGCACATCATCCATTATTGAAGTTCTGTTGGATCACACAATCATAATATAGGACCTGCATGCACCTTAACATGTACTGCCTAGGTGTATACTGGGCAGTGCGGCCACAAAATCTTCTCCAGCCATCGCCAGTCTCTGGCAGAAATTTGAGTCAAGAGTGTGATACTGGAAAAGCACAGCAGGTCAGGCAGCATCCGAGGAGTAGGAGAATCAATGTTTCGGGCAAAAGGCCCATATCTCGAAAATTAACCTGTGGATCATGTGAAATCCATGGTTGAATATCCTTGATTCAGCAATGGTGATGATACTTAACGTCAGTGTTTTCGGTTGGTAATCTTTCTTACTGGGCATGGCCATTTTCTCAAAAGTACATTGCACCAAAGTCTGAGGGATATTCTGTGACTGCAGCTTACCAGAGATTGACTGATGGATTTGTTGTGAGATTGTAAAGCCTGGTTTGGTAAATCTTTTGTGCACTGGATAATAGCACCTCACTTGAAAATAGTCATGGTTACCACCAGCATGATCCCCGAAATGTTCCCTTTAGCATCCTCTTCCTTCATATCACCTATATTGAATTCAACTTGGTACTCCTCCATCTCTGATGAAAAAATACTCTTGTTGGCTTCTACCTCCTCAACAGGGAAGCCTCTTCACATCATATTGGAGAGTATGCAGCAAATGATTACTATGTTCAAAAGCCTTGCAGCTAAGAAATGGAGAGCTCCTTTATGACAGTCAAGCCATCTAAGCTGCATCTTAGAGAAACCCAGTGCCTGAAGGTGTTCCTCATCTGCACATGGCTGTAGTGCCATAGTGTTGATTTTTGGAGTTCTGTCTCCGGTTATCATAAGGGAGTCAGCAGCCACCTCCTGAAAGGTTACCCTTAGTGCCCCAAAAAACAAACACAGGCCTGTAGCGTTGTCTGGAACAGCTGAAACAGCAGGGGCTAACCCAGGATGAAAGTGTAACACAGCCTGGAAAACAGGCAGATGTACACATAAGGCTTTGCTGTGGTCACACAGTTACACGTAGAAAGGTTTCCTTTTTACAAAATTTCGAACTTTTGAATTAGTGCTGTTACCTGCGGATGGTTGACTATTCTTCATACCTGTGGGAAGCCGACTGTGTCAGTAAAGGCCTTGGCTCTCTGACTCTGTAATGGCACATCTGGAGGAAAGTTGATATGTTCCCCCCCCCCAAACAGAGTAAACGGTGCATCTATTGGAGTAGTACCAGTGGGCAGCTGTTTGCAAACGCCACAAGATCTGAAAGGAGCTGACTGCATATAAATTGAGTGACAATAACCTTTAGTGTCATTGAAGGAATGGAGCTTGTGGCACTAGAGTTTGCGCCATCAAAACACATACCAGTGCAACCTTCTTTTCTTCAGACTTGTAGCCTTCACCAAGACTGGTCTTGTTGAGACTGGATCTTTGGAGATGGCAGGCCCTTATTTCAAGATAATGTCTCACTCTTTTCCCCCCAGTGAACCCAGCAGTGTGCTCTGTCTCCCACCTGGCTGCCAGAGGCAAGGAATGTTTCAGGTGGACCACACAAGCTCTCCCTTCCAATTTCCTCCTGCACTCCCTCCCATCCAACTCTGCACCTCCCTCCAACTTTGACATCAGAAGCAAACCTTTCTCTCTGATGGTCAAATCTTTAATTCTCCAATTTTCTGTCCTAAGAAAAGACCCTTTCCCAGAGGCCTTCAGAAACTTGTCACTAAATCTTTGGGTTCGGTCCAATTCCAGCTCTGAAAGAGCAGCATCTATTTGAAATTGATGCCATGAAGAATTTGAAGGACCATGGTTGGGTGGTGAGAGTTCAAGCATGGAGCAGTTTCTGAAACCACTAGGAGGAATTTCCAAAGAACTGAGGCAAGCCTTCAACCAGCTCCCACCTACCTCATCCACTTCCCTAGTTGCAGGCGCTTTGGTTCCAGGTTTAGTAAGTCTGACGTCTACCAACACCATTACCACTCCAACCCCATCCTCAACCACCATCCCCTACCCATTTCCTCTGTCAGCCCTATCTTCCCAGTAGAAAATCAAGCCATCTGGGGCACTTTCACTGAGACAGATCTGGTGAGTCGGGTAATTCTCTGACACAAGCCCACCTCAGTAGCGAGTCCATCCCTTACACTCAGGATCAAAGAAATTCTAAACTGTACTTGCAAAGGAAAAACAGAATAACTGAAGATCAGACTTTTTCAATGAAATGTTGGAGCCAGAGCAGTAAACTAAAATTCTCGCTTTTAATAAAAGTACATTTACGTTGAAACATGGAAAATAGGAACAGAAGTAACCAATTTGGCCCCGTGAACCTACTCCACCATTCAGTGTGATCACGCTAATTGTCCAATTCAGTCCTCTGTTCCTGCTTTCTCCCATATCCTTTGATCCCTTTAGCCATAAGAACTATATTTAACTCCTTGTTTTGGACTCAACTGATTTCTATAGCAGAGAATTCCACAGGCTCACTATTCTCTGAGTAAAGAAATTTCTCTTCATCTCTGTCCTACCCTTAGACCAACCTTTGGTTCTGGACACCCCGGCTCTGGGGAATATCTTTCCATTGTTTACCGTGACTAGGGCTTCTATGAAATTCCCTCTTATTCTTCTAAAGTCCTGTGAATAAAGCACTTAAACAATCCAGTTTCTCTTCATACATTGGTACTACCACACCAGAAATCAGTCTGGTAAATCTGTGTTGCACTTCCTCCATAGCCAGACCATCCTTCCCCAGTTAAAGAGCCCAAAACTGCAGACTGTTCTCCTGGTAGGGTCTGACTAAAGCCCTGTACAATTGCAGCAAAACATCCTGGCTCCTGTAATCAACTCCTTCTGGTGTGAAGGCCAACACACCATTTGCCTTCTTCACTGCCTACTGCACCGGCATGTGTACTTTAAGTGACTGGTGTACCAGCACTACCAAGTCTCGTTGCATCTCCCCCCTTCCCAAACTATTACCATTCAGATAATAATTTGCCTTTCTGTTTTCTTTCTACCAAAGTGGATAGCTTCACATTTATCCCCATTGAATTTCATCTGCCATGCACCAACCCACTCACTCAACTTGTCCAAATCATAATGGAGCATCTCTGCACCCTCCTCATAGCTTACCCTCCCACACAGTATTGTGCCATCTGCAAGCCTGGAGATATTATATTTCATTGCCTCATCAAAATCATTAATATATGCCATTTAATTGTTATACAGCATGTATTCAGTTGGGAATTGTGCACTTTTGTTTAGTGTCTCTCATTGTATGATGATGGTAGAGCATTACAGATTAGGAAACTATGCTTTATATCAACTTCTGAGAGTGTTTATCAGAATTGCATCAATCAGATGCTGAGCTGGAGGAAAAGGGAGATCTATTGTAGTGCATTACAGTACACTGTTCATTGCAGTAGAACCTGAAGTAGCATTAAAACCTTGGACAGTATGTGCACAAACATAAATAACTTTTACAAAAGCAAGAAGACAGTTGCTGGAAATCTCACAATAAAAGTAGAAAATCCTGGAAATATCCAGGCCTGACAATATCCATGGAGAGAGAAAAGGGGTTAAATGCATCAGGTCGATATCCTTTCAAAAATTGACCTGAATCATTAACTCTGTTCCTCTCTTTACAGATGTTGCCATGCTATTGAGTATTTCTGGAACTTTCCACTTTTATAACTAATTCTTTTAGCTAAAAATGTTTTTCCAATGCTGGCAGGTTTATAAAACATAAATAGGATGAAAAACAGCAAGGAACTTAAAAAGAAATTGAAATTTACCTCTAATTTTTGGAAGAGAGAAGTTATAATTAAAAGGAAGTAATATTCACCACAATTTTTCAATGAAGTTCCAAAATTCCATGAACAAACGTGCGAAAATGCAAAAACAAAATGCCAACGAGAACTCGAAAAGGTGACAAAAGTTGTACAAATGGGGTAACTGGCGTGACAGGTGAGTTTGGCTCACAATGACAAGATTAGAATGGAAGACAATGGCCATAAAATCCCAGTACAGAAATATGTTTCCACTGCTGGCATTGCCAGAACTCAAGATTTTTAAAGTAATTTTCCACAACAATGATCTTAAAATAATGTTATATTTTTCATTCTGCCTACATGCGCACAGCATTACAACAAAGTAGATACTCTAAAGGCACAGATAGAGATACTTTGGTATGATCAAATAGCTGTAACAGAAACGTGGCTGCACGGTGACCCAGACTGGGGAATTGAATCTTCAAGAACATTCAGTGTTTAAGAATGATAATAAGGAAAGAGAGGTGGAATTGCACTGATCATACGAAATAGGATCAGTACGTTAGCAAGGGAGGGTTGAAAGATTGGAAGAACAATGTGTGGCTTCTCTTTGGAGCTAAGCATCAGCAAAGGGCAGCAGATATAGGATAGAAAGAGTCAAGACAGGTGGTTTGTTGCCCAATATTCAGCTCCTCACTCTTAATGAGAAAAGGATCCTGACTCTGATCACCTGTATCGGAGATGGCTCTTGACTTATTCTGCCAGGAACCCCTGAGCAAAGGCTATTCCTCTTGATTTGACTCAGACCTACCGACAACAATGATAACACTCCTTGCAGTAACATGAGTCTAGTATCTCTAGCTGAGGAGGCAGAGAGCAAGAGGGCAAGCCAAGGCGATGCGTGGTGGGAATGCTTTGAGCATCCAGGTAGGCTAAGGATGAGTGAGTGCAACAACTGTGAGCAAAGAGCCTGGAAATACAGCCTGGCATAGTCCATGAGCTGAGTGTGTGTCCCTGAGTGCACAGTGTCCTTGCTGCAGCATTACAATGAGTTGCTGGTGTAGCCTGAGGTGCAGCATTGCAGCCAAGAAACGGTCTGTAAGTGAATCACAGATTGCCTTGAGGCTGGCACATACCGAATGTTAATGGAATAGGATGTGGCTACTGCCAATGGAATGTACCCTGGAGATATTGGTGCTCAGTTTCCAACAAGGAGGTCATTCAGAGCAAGTGATGAGCCATCATTACCAGGAGCTCACTCTGGCTTCCTTGTTGAGTTTTCCTGATGTTGAGTTGTTTTGGCAAGTTTGGTAAGAGTCTGACTATGAACGAGCCAAGTTGTTAATAAGGTTTTCAAAAGTAATAACGACCATCAATTGCCATCTCAGTGCTGCCTAGTGACAGTCTCACACTGCTTATGAAAAAATAAAAGGTGAAGTGAGATGATCTCGACATTGACATGAGCCTCAATGTATTCATTGCTCAATGTTGCCACATACTTTGTCATCACCTACATTGCTCAGACCCCTATAAGATCCTTTGTATCTGTTTTCACTGAGATACAAGAAATTTCCCAGAAGTGGAGATACAATTTGCTGGGAGAATGAGGAGTTGAAGGAAATTAGCACAGTATCAGTAAGAAGATTGTGCTGAAGATATTAATGGTGCTGAAAGTTGCGAGAACCCCAGGATTTAATATTCTACATTCCAGAGGGTTGACGGAGGTGGCTGTACAGAAAGTTGATGTATTGATGATTATCTTCCAAAATTCTATGGACTCTGGAATGATTCGTGCAGACTGAAAAATAACAAATATCACCCCACTATGTAAGAAGGGTGTGAGAAAGAAAACTGAGAACTAGAGACCTGTTCATCATCTCTCAGCAACAGGGAAAATGCTAAAATTTATTATAAAGAACATGATAAATGGACTTGAATAATTATCAACTGGTTGGCTATAGTCAGCATGGATTTGAGAATATGAAATCAAATTTGACAAACTTATTGGAATTCTTTAAAGATATTAAAAACTGATAAAGGAGAGATGCTTAGAAGGCTTTTGATAAAGTCACCTTCAGGAAGCTGGCCAGAAAAATTAAAGCATATGACATAGGAGGTAATGTATAGGCATTGATGAATGATTGGTTAACAGACAGAGAATACGAACAAATGGGTCCTTCTCATGTTGGCAGGATATCACTAATGGGAAAACCGCAGAATCAATACTGTTCACAATGTGGATTTAGAGATAGGGACTAACTGTTCGCGGGACCAAACATAATATTTAAACATTTGCTGATGATTCAAAGTGAAGTGGGAATATTTGTAGTGAGGGTGGTCTGAAGTGAATTCAGGATGATTTGGACAGGGTTAGTAAATGGACAAAAGTATGTCAGATGTAAAATAATGTGAAAAGATGTGAGATTATCTACTTTGTTAGGAGGAACAGATGTGCAGGGTATTTCTTAATTGGTAAGGCGTTGGAAAATGCAGAGGGATCTTGCTTCAATTGTATAGGAGCTTGGTTTAAATGCACATGGAAGGATGAGCACAGTTTTGGTTTCCTAATCTCAGGTAGCATATTATTGCCAAAGACTGTGCAACAATATTTCACTAGACTTCCTCCCAGGATGAAGAAAAGTTGAGTAAACTGGATCTGTATTCTCTAAAGTTTCATAGAATGAGAGGTGATCTCATTGAATCCTACAAAATACTTAAAGGAATAGAAAGGGCAGATGCAGGAAGGATGTTTTCGCTGATTGTGAAGTCTAGAACCAGGGAAAACATTTTAAAATAAAAAGGATGCCATTTAGATTAGATTATTTATAGTGTCGAAACAGGACCTTCAGCCTAACAAGACCACCCCAACCCTCCGAAGAGCAACCCACCCAGACCCATTCCCCTACATTTACCCCTTCACCTAACACTACGGGCAATTTAGCATGGCCAATTCAGCTAACCTGCACATTTTTTTTTGGACTGTGTGAGGAAACCGGAGCACCCAGAGGAAACCCACGCAGACACGGGGAGAATGTGCAAACTCCACACAGACAGTTGCCTGAGGCGGGAATTGAACCCGGGTCACGCAGACACGGGGAGAATGTGCAAATGCAAACTCCACACAGACAGTTGCCTGAGGCGGGAATTGAACCCGGGTCTTTGGCACTGTGAGGCAGCAGTACTGAGGTGAGGACTGAGATGAGGAGCGTTTTTTTTAAATTAGAAAGTTCTGAACCTTTGGAGTTCTCTATCACAAAAGGGCTGTGGAAGCCCAGTCTTTGAGTATGTTTTGAGGAGAGGTTGATAGATTTCTGATTCCCAATAGTGTATGGGGCTTTGAGGATGGGGTGAGCAAAAGGCATTGAAGTGTTCAATCAGCCATGATCATATTGAATTGCGGAGCTAGCTCAACTCCTGTTCCTATGTTCCTAAAAACACAAAATTGATTAATATGCTTTGTGGAAATTGCTTTCAGCAAAGATTAACAATAAAAAAGAATCATTATCTTGGCTGGGTAATTTGAAAACCTCTCACACCATTGTACTGAAAGGTCCTTTGATCCCTGTCTGTTTGTGAACTGGTAAAGATTAATAAGAGAAAGATAGAGACACAGCTTTTTAAAACAGTGAGATTATGAGGGAAGTCAAGTGGACTGAAAGTAAAAATGAGATTTTTTTTTAACACAAATTGAGGTAGACAAGCTGGAACACAGTTAGAAGCCATATTTATTTAAATGATGTAAAATGACTTGTGAATGTTATTTAGTATAATGTGTACTTTGTGTTGCTTCACAAAAATAAGTTGTACAGATTGTATTAGTTCAGTCATAACAGTGTACTGTATATTTACTTACTGTGAAATAAGCAGCTTACTAGTTCCTACCTGAATCACGTATCACCAAATGTTTGTTTGGACCATTTTCAAAGAGACTAAACTAGTGCATATGTGAGACGAATATTCAACCCAGGTCACACAGGAATGGTATTCCATAGCCTTACTGAGGACAGAAACCTCGCTGGAATTGTATATGGCTTTTGTGATATCAAACCTTAAGTACCACATACAATTCTGGGCTCCTTTCCTAAGGATGATGTACTTGCCTTGGATGGGATGCAAAGGGTTGATTCCAGGGTTGATAGGACTATCCTGTAAGGAGAGACATCCTCTTGAGCCTAGAAAAGTGAGATGAGAGGTAAAATTCTGAGAGAGTCTGACAGAGTAAATGCTGCGTGGCCAGAATCCTAGTGCTGGAGGGTTTACAGCTAGTGGTCATTGTCTTAAGAAAAGGAACCATCCATTTAGGTGATGCCAAAGGTTTCTTTTGCATTGATTTAAAAAAAAAACCATGCCATTTTATTTTACATTCCATCTTTGTAACTCTTATTGCTTTGATACTTCTTGCTGTTCTTGTATCTCTCCCAATCACCGGCATCTCTACTTTTTTCATCCTTGTGTGCTTAAAGTTTAGTTTTATATTGACCCTTACCTATTCGTCCATTGATTTCTTCTCTCTGACAAGTAGAACTGTTCTCCTTTGGGAATATAAATTGGTTTAGTATTCCATCTAATTCTTCTTGTAATCCCTATTGCTCTCCTGCTGTTTTACCCATCAAAAGATATCCCCAGTTCTCAGTAGATAGTTTCTGTTTGATCTCATTGAAATCAGCTTTACCAAAATTTAAAATCTTGGTAGCAGCTTCATGTTTCTCTCTTTAAAATAGAACATTAAGGTCAATCATTGTTATGATCACTATTCCAAATTATGATTACATACCATTTCCCTATTAACCAAATCTGGCTAAGTTTTATACCTGAATCTCATACTATTGGCTCTTTGTTGTTGCAAGGATACTGTCACAGAAAACTATTCAAAGCAAAGTATATATTCACTGCTGGTGTGAACTCAATTGTTTATCCCAGTCTTTAACAAAGTCAAAATCTTCCATTTAAACCACTCTGCCTTTATAACATATCCACGTAATTTCTGCAATACTCCACTCTACC
>NC_057733.1:29923729-29959743 GCF_004010195.1 Chiloscyllium plagiosum | reverse complement strand
ATAGCTAAGTTCCATACCCATAGGGAGGGCCTCAACCGGGACCTTGGGTTCATGTCACATTACAGGTGACCACCATTACACTATACACACACACAAACTCCCACACTCACACAGGCATGCTCTCAGAGACTTAGACCACGCTACACTCATGCACACACACATACACTCTCTCTCACACTCACAATCCCCAACCCAGACAGACAGACACACAAAGACCCACATGCACACTGTTACATTGTACTTTTCTCAAAAACTGCATGAATTCATGTAAAACTCTTATCTCACTTTTTAGATTAGAATCAATCTAAACATAATGGCATAGACAGAGAACACAGGGGGCTAACACCTTCAACATATTGTCTTGCTATCACCCATTGTGACAGCTAACCTGAGAATGCAACTTTTTAAAAAAAGGTTTTGTGATTACACATGAAAGAATTGAAACTATCATGGTATTCGAACAGATGAAAGACTCAACAGACAATCAAGGTATTTTTCAATGTATAATTTCAGTTACATCACACTGTAAATTTTTGCTATAAATTCTGTGCCTTAGAATTGTGTCCTCCACAATCACCTGATGAAGGAGCGATGCTCCGAAAGCTAGTGTGCTTCCAATTAAACCTGTTGGACTATAACTTGGTGTTGTGTGATTTTTAACATTTTTCTTGAGGACTTGAATTACTCCACTATCGATCACAAGAAAGCAACACTGGGAATTACCAGGTAGAGTACATATACAGGAACTGAACAACATCTAAAGGATGGGTGAGAAATTGCCACATCTCCCATCAAGTTCAGAAGAGCTGATAGGCTTGGTTTTCATATTGCTGCCTCTACAAAATGTAGTAGACTTTTACAACTCAGAGATTTGAACAATATATAAGGACTACTGAGTTTCAACACAGAGAAACTCATCCTTTAACTTCATTCAACTTTTTTTTTTGAAAATTCATTCACGTTATCCGTCAAATAAAGGAATGAGCAATAGTGCTGTCCAAATATTGACAGCAGATATGCTTAGTGTGTGTTTTTGCTGTGTTGTAAATGCTGCTTTCCTTCTGAATTCCATAAAGTTAACATTAGTACAGGATTTACTAAGGCCCAAGAGTGCAGTTACACAGGGTTTATAGAACAGTGTCTCTAAAATTAGAGCTGAACAGCATCTGGACTGTGGGAAGCTAAATACAGCAAAATCTCGAAGGTAAAATTGAAATGGCCAAACACATTGAACCTTGCACACAAACACCACCCATCCTGCCTGAATGATTACAGAAGATCAACTGCAATACCTTGTGCACACTGATTGCAGGAGATTGAATGTAATAAACCTGCAACACAGGACTTCAAGAGATCAAATATACCTGGACTCAGAGATTGACTGCAGTAATCTCTGTTCATGGACTTCAGGACATAAAAGTATAATAATTTTGTGTTAATCAGAGATTGTGCATTTTGTGATTTAAGTCTGGTCCTCAACAGACAAAGTACAGTTTTTGTTCTCAATGGCATTTTGTGGTTGTATATTGAAAGATGTTTAAAGATGCATTCGAATTTCATTGTATGGTGAAACTTTCTAAACTTAGCTTTACCCTACATCACTGGCTGTTTTTTTCTCCTAATTACTGTTAGAAAACTGCCAGACAATTGATAAATATATTCAATATTCTGGTCATAATCAAAAAGAAATGCAACAGATTAAGTTAGGTTCAGTCCTCTTATTCTGCAGTAATAAATATCCTCAAACACTTTAACAAAATACTTGGAAAAATTGTCACGATGATATAAAAGTATGGACTATTGATTTCTGAATCCCATCAGCCAATTTAACACCTGGGATTTTCATTGCTCGAGATGATTTTAAGAAGGGGCCACAACACTGACTTAACATGGCCACAGGGATCACCTGATCCACTCAGGTTGGCCAGGATGCATGAAACTGATGTGAATGAGATCAGACTATCTTAACTGAAATTGACATCTTTCCTCACAGAAGAATAATCTGTATGGCCCTGTAGGAAGTGTGAAAAGGTTCTCATTACCTATCTGGTTTAAACCGCTACAAGAATGTTCACTGTTGGAGATGACATCTCATCTGCAATCGTCAAGCCTGAGGCAGATGTTGTGAAACTTGAAAGGGTTCAGCAAAGATTCATAAGAATGTTGCAAGGGTTGGAGGGTGTGAACTATAGGGACAGGCTGAATAGGCTGGGGCTATTTTCCCTAGAGTGTTAGAGGCTGAGGGGTGACCTTATAGAGGTTTACAAAATCATGAGGGGCATGGTTAGGCTGAATAGACAAGGTATTTTCCCTGGGTTGGGGGAGTTCAGAACTAGAGGTCATAGGTTTAGGGTGAAAGGGGAAAGATTTAAAAGGGACTGAAGAGCAACTTTTTCAAGCAAAGGGTGGTGCATGTATGGAATGAGCTGCCAGAGGAAGTGGTGGAGGCTAGTACAATTATAGCATTTAAAAGGCATCTGGATGGATATATGAATAGGAAGGGTTTAGAAAGATATGGGAGAAAGTGAGGACTGCAGATGCTGAAGATCAGAGCTGAAAATGTGTTGCTGGAAAAGTGCAGCAGGTCAGGCAGCATCCAAGGAGCAGGAGAATCGACGTTTCGGGCATGAGCCCTTCTTCAGGAAAACTGAAGATTTCCTGAAGAAGGGCTCATGCCCGAAATGTCGATTCTCCTGCTCCTTGGATACTGCCTGACCTACTGCACTTTTCCAGCAACACATTTTCAGCTTAGAAAGATATGGGCCAACTGCTAGCAAGTGGGACTAGATTCATTCAGGATGTCTGGTTGGCATAGATGAGTTAGACCAAAGGGTCTGTTTCCGTGCTGTACATCCCTATGACTCTACAATCATAGGAGACAAGGAAAATGCAAACAAGCTGCTATTTCAAGGAATTCTTTTTGATAGATCAGAAATGGCATTACAAATGCAGAAGTGAACATAGGCTGAGTAGGATCTCTCTCTGCTGAGATGCAAAGTATCCAGTGTAATAGCATTGACTGTAAATAAGCATCATAGAACTGGAAACAGAAAAGATAATTGCAATATTCACTACCGCTGATGGCATTTAAGAATAACAGCTAACCAACTGTGGTCTCAGGTTAAAAGCTCAAGGACACCTAAGGAATTGTAAGCTGTGTCTTCCTTTCTACTGGAGTGTTTGTGTTTCTGTGTTTTTAGTGGATTGAGGTGCAAACTTACAGCAGAAAAGCTATATGCTTGACTTTGCATTTTTATTATTTTACTCCGTACAGGTAGGTAATAAAATTGCTTTTTCACTCAAGAAAAACTTGTTATTAGTTCCATGTCACTGATTTAAGGTCAGTAAAAACTGTGAATTTCATTTCAATTGGAGAACAGTATAATCGCTTGCTGAAGGCTTTTGTTGCGAACTAGCTGAGAAGGTGGAAAAGAGGGGAGTCAGTTCACCCCCTTTCACCTGGCTGGAATGAAGCAAATGTTTAATTGAACCAAATCAAAAAGAACATGAACCCTGCTTCCAGATAAAGTCAGAATTGGAACATTTTCACTTTCCAATTTCAACATTTAGGAAAGTTTCATTCCACAGACTTCACAGCAGTATCTTTGCAAATTTTCTTTTTTGTAACAAGCTAAAATCAGCAGTATTTTGAACTGTGTTTATATTGCTGAACTGCTGCTAGAAGGAACACTGACCCTGCTGTCAGTGGTGAAACATAAGTAAGATGCTACTGGCAGTGCAGAGTATTTGCTCAAGAGGTGATTTCCTCGCTGTCATCAGGCACACCCAACAGCTAGCAGCAAATATCCCAATTCTCAGATCAGCCGCAGAATGTAAACACAGCAAATTCTGGAGCTCCAGCAGTGAAAACACTTGCTGAGCTTGTCCAAGAGGAAAGTTCAGCAACGCATCCGCAGAATTTGCCCTGCTATTTAAACTTTTGACTCAACATTGAGACTAAGTCAAAACATATTTCTGTCACATACTAAACAGCTTGAATCTCATCTATCAAAAGCATTTCAAATCTTTGATACATTTGCACTTCTACTTTAAGCCTGTCATCAATGTTTATGCCCAATTCCCCAACAACAAAACCTAAAGCGCTCAGATGTGTGAATGTGTGGGACTGGAGAGAGGCTGGCTTCCATCAATATTTGCATGAAGAAGCAAAGGTTTTAAAAATAATCTGTTTTTAAGTATAAAAGTGGGAAAGACTGCAGTCTAAAGTGTCCTCTCAGGAGTGTGAACAGGGTATGTTTTTCCTCCATGTTGTTTACCGTACTGTTGTAGGTTTGTTTTATGTGACCTCCTCTATGGTACTAATTAGATACTGCTTTTTAATTCAAAATGATTCAGACCAAGTGTAGGAGTGAATGGAGGATTCTCAAAACATTCATTATTTTGTCTACTCTGCACTGTTGTCGGAGAACACTCATTAGGAATCTGCGGCTTACAACATTGAAATACATGTTTGTATCGAGTTATACAACATGGAAACAGACCCATCTATCCAATTCATTTGTGCCAACCAGACATCCCAACCTGACTTCGTCCCATTCGTCAGTATTTGGCCCATATCGCTCCAAACCCTTCCTATTCATACATCCATCCAGGTGCCTTATAAATATTACAGTATAAGGGTACCTGCCTCTATGATTTCCTCGGGCAGCTTGTTCCATACACACATCACCCTTAATCCTTTTTACATCTTTCCCCTCTAATGTAAAACCTATGCCCTCTAGTTTTGGACTCTCTGACCCTAGGAAAAAAGCATAGGCCATTTGGAAAAAATGCTGACAAAGGTAGTGGAGGTAATGAAACTACAAATCTCAAAGGTTCTGAATAGTTCCAAAGGCTATGTAAATACTCACAGCTGCTAGCATCCACCCTTGGCCACCTTCTTCCCATCTCTGCCTCAGTTTTCTCTTGAGGTCAATGATTCATGCTGAGACATAGGTTTTACTCAGCAGGTTTTTGACAGTTTTATTGTAAAAGTCTATGATGGAAAGTATAAAAGACAGCTTGACCAGAGATGACTTCACAGTTGAGCATGATCTTGTCCTATATTCACATTTATCTATAGTTTTCAGTATAGATTGCAGAGAAGGAAGCTCCTGGTTGATTTTTCCCTATTAGTCTGAAGGCACTGAAATGAATTAGGCAATCTATCTCCTGAATAGAGATTGGGATATTTATTTACACTCATTTCCTTACAACAGTCAGAAAATGATAATAATTTCACCTTAAAAAGGAATGAATTTAAATTTTATTTGAATTAACAGTTACAAATAAACCACCTGATGGTTCAGAATTAAATATATTTTCTGGGCTGTCACCCTACAGATGAGCAAAGCCTTGTCCTGACATCAGAACTCACTAATTAACACATTCAAACTTCCAGTAAAATCTCCCCAGCTTGTCTTTTCCCCTTTGCTCTGCTATGCTTCATCTTTGCCAAGTAGTTACTAACCACAATGAGTAAATATCTCACTGTGACAGTCTCTAACATGCTGAACAGTAATGGAGTCAGAAAAGAAACAGCTACTTTTAATCAAACCTGTCATCATTTGTTTTTCTCAACACGCTGAAAATGTCATCCTCTTCCACACCAACACATTACTTAAAACAGTGCAGAGACTAAGAGGAAGCTCTTTGCAATAAGCTGGGACTTCCTCACCTTACCAAGGGATAGACACAGCTTAGAGTCTGCAAAACACAATCAGGCACTCTTCTACATGTCTGTGACTAAACAGTTCACGTTTTGCTGGCAGCATGGTAGCAGTCAAAGGGTGCAAATGTGTGCCTTCCTCATCATTTACAGAAAGTTAAAGATGACAGTGTATGTACAGCCTACCCTCATTAACAAGTGCTATAAAATACCTTTATAAATGGCTACAGATTCTGAGGTCCTAACGTTTCACCTGTCATGTGACATTCAGTATGATGTTCCAATGTTTAGTTTATATTTTTACCTCAGTGCAAAGACTGTACAGGTATGATTTAGAACCTTTTTATGCCCTTATTGATGATTTTTATGAATAAAGTATATTTTTAAAGTTAACAAAATCATATTCTACTCAAACTTATAGATGCCTGTTTCCAGGGAACCGTATTATAAGGTGGAATACAGCTCACTGATCTTATCAACAGCACCCTAATTTTATTTCTGAATGCATCAAAAGTTCTAACATACACTTTGAGTATTGTACACTGATTGAAGTCACCACGCTAGTTGAAATTGAGAAAACGGAGTTTACAGTAAACCACTAACTGGGGCAACAATCTGGAGGTAATAAATTCACAGCTATTTCCAAACTGCAGTTATATGCTAAAACTGATTTCTTTTCTTTACAAACTTTTGGCCTTTCATCTTTTACTTAAACCACAAGGCTCTGCATAATAAATAATGGTGAAAGACCTTCCTTTTTCATGAACATTAACAGCTGTGATAGATGTCAACTACATAAAACATTAAGTCGAGAGTATGATTAATTATTCAATTAAATAATTATTTACTCATCCCTAATGAGTTCAGAGAGTAGCATGACTTTGATTATCTAAGCTATGGTCAGTATTCAAAAAAGTTCAATTCAACAACCAATACGATAGTCTTTTATCCAGAATTCCGAAGAATACTTCATATGAATAACCAATTCAGCTCACTAAGCAGAAAAATGATGGCAAAACACAATGACAGAAATCTGTGTTGCTTGTCTCAATCTATTCTCTAGCTGACACGCAACATGATCTTGTAAATTGCTTTAAAACTAGTTGCCACACAAGCCAAAATGTAGGAATTGTACTTGGCACTCTATGAAAAGATGGTGCAGGTAACAGGTGTAGGAGTGGGTGATCTTTGTGGTTGACATTTAGGCAGTGTTCTCACACAGCTCACAATTCAACTTCAAGCACCAATCCCTGGCGTGGATGCCACAAACTGTAAAAGCAAAACATCTCCCAGCATAAGGTTCCTTAACACAGTGACAGACAATGGTACTGGAAAAAGGTAAAATAAAAACTGAATGGATGACTACATCCATCTTATTCTGTGACATGAGATTTCTTCTTTTGTCATGCAGATTTGCATAAATATATGTACGACAAAATGACCCTTCCTTTGTGATTCTCATGTTCCTGATATTCGCCGCTTGTTACTATTGTACACTATTTATCACTATCTCATGTTATCATCTCTCCACCTCAGTCCTTCTCTTGTCCCTCTGCGCCCTAAGCTCAAATTCTGCTTTCAGAAACACAGATCCTATCTGGAGGCTTTCCACAGGTCACTCTGTTATCGCTGTTAACAGGGATTACATTCTTGCTCAGAGCTCTGCTGTGATAATGTTCATTTGTACTATTAGGTTACCATTCGGAGACTCTGTGAAATTGCAGCTTGCAGCAGAATGACAATTTCACACTCTAATGTCAGAATCTAGCAGATAATCGATGCTAAATGAATTATGACATGTAGTTTGATTACTCCAGGAAACTGTAAACATTATGGCTTGATGCACTGAAATCACTGCTCATATTATATCATGAGCCTTAACAACAGAAATGGAAGTTTCTTACCATTTGCACTCTGCAGCCAATAAGTCAAACAAAGCCAAGAGATCCTGTCTTCAAACTACTTTTGCTGGTGAATTTAATAGCAAGAATTTAATTTTCCATTTTTATTTGTATTCTTGTTTCTGTTCCTTCTCTTTTCTCTCTCTCTCTCCCTCAATTTCAGTCACCCTAATTTTCTCTCCCTCATTCACTATCCTCATACCACAAGAAAAATTATATGTCTCTTTACTGGTGCTAGAATCCTGAGACATTCCTAGGCACGATACTGATGGAGGATTTTGACAAGCAGCAGAATTGGAACCTTGCCGGATGCATTAGCAGGGTAATGAAAGAAGAATTCAGAAATGGGATCTAACACCTACAGTTCAGTACCTCAGGTTGACAAGGAGTTTGAAAAAGCACAGAGGTGGAGCTGTTGGCATTTTTGACCTTTATGATCGTGAATTAGAGTAAGGAACATCGTGAAGCTTAACTTTGGTGCTTCAACAATAGATTAGATTACTTACAGTGTGGAAACAGGCCCCTTGGTCCAACAAGTCCACACCGACCCTCTGAAGAGCAACCCACCCAGACCCATTCCCCTACATTTACCCCTTCACCTAACACTACGGGCAATTTAGCATGGCCAATTCACCTAACCTGCACATCTTTAGACTGTGGAAGGAAACTGGAGCACCCGGAGGAAAACCATGCAGACACAGGGAGAATGTGCAAACTCCACACAGACAGTTGCCCGAGGCGGGAATTGAACCTGGGTCTCTGGCGTTGTGAGACAGCAGTGCTAACCACTGTGCCTTCCTCAATACTGGAGTGGGATGGAGATTTTCTAGTTCCTGATGCTAATAGTCCTTCCTTGGCGCTCAAACATATATGTTTGAGGGTTGATTAACTCCGTTAGCTGGACAGCTAGCTTGTGGTGCGGTGCTGCCAACAGCATGGGTTCAGTTCTTGCACTGGCTGAGATTACAATGAAGATCCTGCCTCTCAATATTTCCCAATACCTAAAGTTTGGTAACCCTCAAGCTAAACCACCACCAGTCATTTCTTTTTAATGAGAGCAGTCCTAAGGTGCAGTACGGGTATAGGAACGTTACCTTTAACATATGTCAAAAGTTATACTAAAAGTTTAATTCTTACTACATAAGCTAGTTTTAGAGCAAATATGGATTTTTACACATCTGGTATGCCTTTTTCATAATTCAGGTTCTGTTCTTGACCCTTAAACAGGCTAGGTTTGCAGCCTGGAGATGAATTCCTCATAAGGCATGCGCTCCCCAATACTGAAAAATTGTGATTTTGTTAAATTATGCATGCCCATTTGATAAGGGATTACGTTTAAATGCATCAAAATTTGTCTGAGTTTTATGGATTTTCAACACTGCAAAAAAAATGGCATTCACAATTTTGTTCCAAATGCCAGAGAGATCCACACCAACAAAAGGCCAGAACAAATATAGAGCTGTCTCATGGTATTTTTCTGAATTTGGTTTTCTCTACTCAACTGACCAGGTTTCCTAGATTGTGAAATTCCAGTGTATATCTTTGATTTAGGAGAGCAAAGGAACACAAAAACCATCAACATATAGTGATATATAAAAATCTCCATATTTTGCAAAGGAAGTAGCTTCATATTGCTGCCTGAGAAACACAGAAAGCCCAAGTATTTGGTAATCAGCTGTACTGTTGGGCTACAGTGCCTTGATAGAACATTCACTCTTGTTGACATCTTTAAGGAAGCAGTTTTTCTGTAAATGACATGTAGAAATTCCTGATTACTAATTATTATTTAGCAGAATTAGTTTTATTTTAAAGAATATGACTCTGAAACTATCATACAGAAACTTTCACTCACTTGTACGGTGTGAAATGATCGCATTACACTAACCATTCTAATAAAAGTATATTCTAGTGTCCAATGAATTTATATTGTGAGGGTTTGTAGAAGTTATGAATTCATTTTATTAGGTTGGACATTATGCTGCTCATGTTAATATTGATGAAGTGTTGCAATCATCACTATATTGCTGTACAGACGTTGATTTCTATGTATTGGACTGGGCCTTGCTGCTGCTGCTCTGAACAGAAAAATAATTAGTATTTTTATTCCTAAATTATTCAATTCATGGCTGGAAGACCCACTAAATCATGTTGGTTATTAAAAGGTGAAAAAAGCATCATTCACTGTTGCAAATAGAAATAAAAATGTTACAGATTTGAGAACAAATGAGTCTTCGAATGCCTTTAAAGTTGCTGTTTTGTTTTTAAAGAATAAATCCCAAAGGGTGCAATTTTCAGTTTCCACAGATACATAGAAGTACAAATGCAACATCACAGCCAAAATTCCCCAGTTGTTAAAAAAAACAGTTTTATCATGAAATACCTAAGGGCAGAATTGATATACGCAAAGTTTTTTTCAATGAGTCCATACACTTCGCAGCCAGTTTGGCACTTCGAAGCAGTGAGATGATTTCCCTCATTTTTATTGTTAAAATTAAAATTAAAATGAATGAAATTTTTTTTTCTTTTTAATATGGTGCCATCCTTTGCAATTTTGTCTACACTTTCAATTTGTAACTTTATTCCTGAAACTTTTTTTTTAAAATGGATAATAATGAAGGGAATTGAGACACAGCAAGAAACACAGAATCTGACTAGTACTGAAAGGGATAAACAGTATGTGGATAAAGTGCTCACATCTCCACTTCTGTCCATGCAATAACTGCAGGCACTGTATTCACCATGTACCAATTCACAGAGGTAAAGAGAACAGTGCACTATTCCCATAGGTAAATGTGAATGGTATGGCCATGATTTTTATAGAAACACACATACTGTGATCATACATAATTACTGTGATGGAAAGGAACAATGAAAGTATTTTCAGACACAGTGTTGGGTACACACATCACTGCTGTCACCCTTTACACTTCCATCCAACCACTCATTGCAAGCGAGATACTCCAGAAGACAACAAAAACTTACAACATTTGAACTGATGCTTTTGTCATGTACTGCATTAATTTTTAAAAAGTTTTATATTTAAACTAATCCTAAAATCTGTTGAAGTATTAACAACAAAGTGAAATGCTTCAGTAGAGGTAAATCCTGACAGACATGGTGCATACATCAGTACAGACTTGCACTGTCATGTCAGGGCTACAGAACAGATTGATTTTAAGATCATTGTTGACTTCATTGAGACACTAACTCCCATACTAGTTTCTAGTTTTGAAGTATTTTGACAGAAGTGTATGTATGCTGCACATGTACTGATAACACAAGGTCTTAAAAACTTGTGCACCGAGTCCGTTATAGCTCTAATTCAGATCTAACATAAATTTGTCCTTAAAAGTACCTGTTTGAAATGACAATCTAATTATTTTCTAAACACATTTTTCCTCAGTCATTAACAGCAACAACCGTGTGGATTGTTAAAACTTTCTTTTTAACATTAAAATTTCCTTACAATTTAGTATTTTACTGAGCAAATTATTGATATCACAGGAAAAGCAGAGAATGTTTTACTCTTATGTATAATCATTATAAAAGTTCTTTCAAATTTGTGCACAGAAATATACAAGACATAATCACAGAATAACTTTAACAAATTTTAGAAAGCATTTCTAGGAGGGTTCAATTCATTTCTGTTAAGAATGTAATAATAATAGAGCAGCTTAGGGTCAGAGGTATACCAGAAAACCACTTTTACCAATACCACACATTTTAATTCATACCGTACCTCAGCTTTACAAAGGCATTTCATGCTGCTATTTGGAAAGCACTAAATGAAAGATACTGAAAAAAAAGAGTACGTTTCGGGACAGGTTTAACCTTGGAAGGAAATGGAAAAGGGGGGGCCAAATTAACACATCTCAGTGGGTCAGACTTGCCCCTTCTGCCCTTGAATTACACAAGAAATGGTGTCAGTAAACAGAGAAGCCACTATCGCCACTGATCTCTGCTTAAATGTCTGCAGAAAGCAAAAAAAGAGCTAATACATTTGATTACACTTACAGACCAGCCAACTAAATTACACTAACAGCCCACAGACAGCTACTCAACACCTAGTTATAACTTGAGTCCAAAATTATGGAACAAATTCACGTTCCTATGGAAGGCCCAAAGCACAGACTCCTGTGCTTCAGGGAATAATATTTCAGATTTTAACAATTAAGAAACGGAACTTTTTAAAAAAGCTGCTCCTATTCAAAAGTCTGTTTTTTTCCCCCAAAGCAAAAAATCACTGATCAATAGCATTCAGACGAATCGGCAAATTCTAACCATGCAAGTAGCTCACTGACAACTTCCAACTGCACTGGGATTGTGCTGCATCGCGCACTCTCGCACACTCACAAAGTTTCCCTCAGCACACACAATCTAACGGTAAAAAGCCGAGATCAAATTGTGACACCCAGGAGGTTTCGTTTTCAAACCCAGATATTTATTACAATGCCAATGAACGGGTTAAAAGGAGGCAACTATCAGCATTAACCCCTTTTTCCCCCTGCAAACTAACAGACTGTCATTCAGCATTTGCCAGAGCTAACAGTGCCTTTTGAACAAAGCTGAGAGCTGCTTAATGTGGAAAAAACAGTTCCAAGGTGTACCTACCCAGAAATACATCATCATTTCGAAACCCAGGATACTCAAAGTGTCTTCAATGGGAGGGAGATGCAGTGATACTGCAGCGGCCACCAGAATCTCTTTCACTGGTTCGTGTGTTCCCTGGCTCTGAATGAAGGTAGGGTGTTTCTCTTCTCTTTTTCTTCTGTCTCACTCCCTCGCTTTGTCTCTCTTCTCTCAGCAGTATTACACTAAGCTGTGATCTGCAGCAACCGTCTCCTTTTTTTCCCCTCTCACAGCTGAGCTTGTGTGGTCAGAGTCGATCGTATGGCTCTCGGTTTTTTTTTGCTGTCCCTTATTGGTAGAACTAAATCATTCAGTTGAAACTGAAATCATATGACAGTTTACAGCAGTTTAAGCCATTCCGGGTTTGTGTGGCTGTGTTTCCAAACTAGCAAGAAGAGCATAAAAAAAGTGTGAGAGAGAAAAGAATTGGAAGGGTTGAGGGGTGGGGGTGGGGGTTGGATTGCTGTTGGCGGGTTGAAGGGGGGAAATATTGGATGCAGTAAAATGAAACGCAGACAAATGGAACAGATTTAAAATAATAAATAATATTAAAAGCACTGGTTAAATTGAGCACTGTAGTCTTTTTTTTTCCCCCTGCAGTGTTGTTCAAATGATGAGGCTGCGAGTCTCGGTCTTTCCAAGCGGCCCAATCAGAGTGCAGACACTGTGCTGGAGGCTTTGAAATGAGAGGCTGCACACATGGTCAGCGAGAGTGGAGACAGCTTTGACCAGCTGGCGAGCTTGCTCCCAGGACCACTTAACCTGTGTCAGCGTTTTCCATGTCATTCCAGCATAGGAACGGTCCAGCCTCGGAATTACCCACATGCCTCTACTTAGAACCTTTTTTTTAATCACAGAAATGCATCATGTTTTTCAAGCATGAAGAAAACAACACTTTAAATAATTCAGTACTAAAGCAGGAGAGGTTGCTCCCTGCTCAAAGGGATTAGGGCAGAGAGTGAAATTCCAGACACAGCTGCCGCTTCCAGCAAAGCGAGATATTTAACTTTCACCTCACTCAGTGAAGGGGGGATTAAAAACAAAAAGTGGAAAATTCAATTTCTAAAAGAAATGCATTAAGTCACATTATTTCTTCACAAGAAATACTGAAAATGCTGATGCGAGTGTATCGACTAACGGTACACAATGGCTTGGTGTGTTGTAACGATTCAAAAGGTTGTCGGCAACCATTGAACACAGAACAAATCATGCAGTTCACCAAGTTTGCTTTGTGGTCTGCAACAGCGATTCCTGCCACTGGCGATGTGAATGCAACATGCAGCCGAGATGCCATGCAAATGAAGAAAAGGGAACTTATTCGCATCCGACTTTCAGTCACTGACGGGTAGCATTCCATTTATTGCCTTGCCTCCAATTTCCCAGAAAATGCGAACATAACTCTTTCACAGGTGGTCGTGTGTGGTTTTGCTGGGGGTTCAGGATGGAGAGGAGATCAGCCAGGCAAAGGCGCAAGGGCAGTGCTGTTATTGCTGTTTCTTTCCTTTTGGGAATGAGCAATAATTTCACTACCCAGGAGAGTGATAATTCACACAAGGGAAAAATAAAAACAATAATTACACGTGTGAATTAGCTCTTGACAGTTGACAGCTGCACATGACTCGAGAATAAATTGAAAACTTGCACCAAAAAGATTGCAAAGATCATTTCCTCTAACAGAGTAACTGCCTCATTGGAGTCGGTGTGTGCATGACACTTATGTCAATCGTGCAAAATATATTCAGAATTTTTGGTACATGTAGAAGAACTCTGGTGTCTTAACATGTTATTTCAATATGTGTCTGATCTTTCAGCACAGTAGTAAAAGCATCTATGGCTAATCGCACAAAGGCATTTGGTGCTGTGCCAAATGCAAATAAAACTTGTGCAATTTCTTTGGGCTGGCTTCAAATTTTGGATTTCGTAGAAAATACAGATTTCTCTCTCCCAGAAAACTAACGTCGTATTGACTGGTTCACTTCAATTTCTGACATTGATTAGGTGGTTTTAGTACTATGACTAGATTTTAAGTTTAAGTGGTCACTCTGAACAGAGGTTGATTCTTTTATATTTAGCCAATTTCGCTGGCAGTCAGCAATATCATTCACAATCTCTTCAGGCTTTTAATTCCTCAATTTCCTTCTCTCCTTTCCCATGGGATTAAGGTTTGTTAGATTCTAGTGATCCTCTCACCCAAATGCCCATTCTTCAGCTGTAAACCTAATAATTGTGTGGCAGCAGCTCACTCATTGGAGGGCATCATATCTGAACCTAGTTTATCCTTCTACACCTGGAGACAATTTTAATTTGACCTGCCAGTTGGGAAACAGATAGGATTGAACATGGGGAGGTGAGTCGGGTGTCAGGTTCTGTGTTTTAACATATCATCCAATTGAAGATTGAGTAATATGGATAAGCTGTCAAAATGATATTCCAGGAGAAAGAGAGGACTGCAGATCAGAATCTTGAGTGTGGTGCTGGAAAAGCACAGCAGGTCAGGCAGCTCCTCAGATGCTGCCTGACCTGCTGGCTTTTCCAGCACCACACTCTCGAAAATGATATTCTACCCCGTCCTGCCAGTTTTCCCATTGTAAAATGAACACCCATCATGTTCACTCATGCATATTCTATAATTCAGTATCAATCAGATACCCCAGCTATTTTACCCACTGCTATTTAACCTAGTGTATTGTAACCAGTTGTAACACCTAAAATGCTGCTTTGCTGAGCACATTACTTTCATTGCTAGGTTACTGTTTAAAGCGTGATGTTTGGTGGAGACTTTCTGGATGTCACAAATTTACCAATGTAATGACATAATGCATAAATGCTGGGAGGGTGTTTCCTGGTGGTGGGGGAGTTCACTGTCACTCAATAACTCAGATAATTGAGGACTTTTCAAGTTCTCCACCCCAGACAATGTTGGATGCTCAGTTATTAAATCTTCAAGACAGAGACGAGATAGGTTTTGTTATGGATTCTAAGGGAATGTAAAGCATATGTGGCTAGTGCAGAAAGATAGAATTGAGGTTGTAGATCAACCATGATCATATTGAATTGCTGAGTCAACCCAAAGGGCACAATGATGGTTATTCCTTATGATCATCTTAAAGTGTTAATTGCTACAATTTATTTGACTAGATACGAACTACATTCAATAATGTATGACATAACTTGATTACCATTTCTGATTTGTGTGGATTAAATATCAGTCATGAAATGTTTTCCTATATTTGTCTCTTAACTTGTAATTATTTATCATTCCCCCATTTTAAGTGAATTATTAGTATATGGAAAATTTGCATGCACATTTTCTTTTTATCCAAATAGAATTGTAATGCATTCTGAATTCATTGAATATAAAATGTTCTTTACAGCTTTCCAAATACACAATAAATTGAAAATTTTTTGCATTGAGTATCATAAAAGCCGAATTAAAGAAACCTAAGAGAAATTTCCTAGTTTAAATGAGAACATTGTTGTTGTATTACTTTAAAAATGGTGAGACCAACTCTTATAATTCCAATGGTGAAAATGCAACAATTGAAAGATCTTTCAACATAACTCAGATGAAAAAGCCCATCTCTGATCATCTCAGTATTTATGACATAAGTTTCTATTTTGAAAAATCTCTGGTATGGGCAATGGAATTCCTTCCTGTTTTTGACAATCAGTGTTGGCAAACAAGAGTTCCTCTATTCTTATCTGATCCAGCTTATTGTACTGGTTTTCCTTTTCCAGTTTCCATATCAGCCACTCTCAAAGTAACTCTGATGGTCCAAACACATTTACATGGGGCCTTTTTATAGCCTGCAGTGAGGGACACTTTCACTGCATCAATCTTGTTTGAATTCTGAACCCCATAGCTCAAATAGCAGTATGTCAATGCACTATATCACTCTGCCTGCATTCGCCAGTGCTGCTAATCCTCCTTACCCTAAGGCACTGAGGCCAATTGTAATGCTTTCACTCCCATTCTGTATGAAATTTTATAACAGTGTAGAATTAGGAATTGCACCAGTTCACTGCTCAGCTCATAAACTTACCGAGCACTGGGGCAGCTCAGACAAATGTTTGAAGATTTGATTTTGACATGTGACAAGGAGTTCAAAACTTGCAAAGAGCTTACCATTTTCTAAGTGGTGGCTGGAATGATATAAATGTACCTTCTTGAGCCACGTTGTCTCATTTAAATATTAATGTGCCTGCCACTTGGACTGATTTTCAAAAACCATCACAGAAGTCAAAAGGGCAGGAGCAAGAAATTGGGATCGTGACTGTTCCTGAAATCCAGAGGTTGATTTGATTTATGAAGTAAGTCTCACACTTTTGAATTGTACTTCAGTTCTGTGAAATAAAATTTTGGATTTCACTTTTTGACCATGTGAACTCCTCAGAAATAGCGCTACATGCATTTTTGCCATCTGTCAAAAGGTTTTCTGATGTGGGTTCAGACCACTAATAAACACAAAGCTTTCCTTTCATTTTCTCATACATACGACATAATTTCCACAGCAGGAGCTGGGTGAGAGATCTCACAGAATAATTCCATAAGTGCATCACAACATTAATCCTCAGTAACAGTATATCAGCTAAGATTAATCAATAGCAAAATATCAGAGCTTCTGGTTCTTATTGTTCATATGAAATGCAGATAAAAAAAATTTGAATTGTTCTGTGAAAACAGCTATTCAAGAATAGTGCAGAGAAGCTGAAGTAATTAAGTCTATGCAGCAGTGGACCTGTGGAAACTGATTTATGCTGTTTAATAATGCACACAAAGGCATTCCCTGGCTAATACATGCGCAGTTTACAAGCAGCCTCATAAACCATTAACTCGCTGACCAGCCAAGCACACTTCATCATCTCTCTACTGCCTGGCATCCTCTCTGTGAGGCAGTCATTCACTAGCAATGTTCACTTCCCTCTTTCCCTCTCACAGCAAGCCACTTAGGGAGTTTGTACTTTATTGTCCTTTTGTTGATTATTTTTGCTTCCCTCTCTGCTAAATGTATTCAGTGTAAAGGATACGCTTAGCCCTTAGTATAGCAGCAAAGGGTCACCTCAATTTAAAGTCATGTTCCACCCTTTCAGTTTCTCATTTTCAATCTCTATTTCCAATCTCCAGTCTCTTTCTTTCTGCCCTACCTGTACGCCACTATTGCAAATTTCAACACCCTGTCAACTCTTTTACACCAAACTCCATTTGCACCATAAAAATAATGTGACAACTGTATGATATCAGGATTTCTCTTACATTCAATGTGATGATAACAGTAACTCTGCTGAAACTGTATACTTTAATAATACATAACAAATTAAGGCTAAAAATGTTGATAGGTATTCAATCCATTCAAAGGTCTAGTGCTGATCAGTACTAATTGTCGTAAAACCATCTCCTGGTAACCCAAGTCCTCATTGACATACTTTTCTTAATCAACTCCATTTCTCTCAACTGATAAGATGCAACTCGATTTGTGCAGACTTGAGCAGTGACTGAACAGTAACTCAGCTTGTGCAGTCTTTTCATTCCCTTCATCTTTTCTTCCAAAACAAGTGTGCACAGACTTAAATTCTCTTCAAACCCAATATGGTGTTTGACTTTTGCAGATGTGACAGAATAATCAGAAAAGAAAAGCTTGGAATTTCGAGAACCAGCTGAAATCAACCATATTGGCAGAGTTCGTAAATGATTTGAAAAGAAGCAAATCACTGGTCTGCCTTCCTTATGGCATTTTAGTAAATGGTAGGAAAATTAATGTGATCACGTAAAGTATACAGGAAATTATATGCTTTTAGATACTAAAGTATATGCAGTACTAGAAAACTGCATACTTTATATAATGGATTTAGTCATCTTCATATCACAATTCTGAGAGCATGGAAGTTAGAATATTAATGCATTTTTTTCAGACATGAATATCCCAGTTTAGCACAGGGTCAAGGGTTCAAATCTTGTTAGAGATGTTCTTCTTTTTGACAGCCACTACAAACATGAAAAAGGTGTGATGGTTTCTAACAAGAGGAACTGCTCTCTCTTGTTGCTAAAATATGTACTGGATGAATAATAAGCATCTGCCTTCATTTATGCTGTAACAGTCCCCAAAGATTGACTGTTAAAACCAATAATTAAGTGCTGTTGAGATGCTTTCTTATTCTTTTGGTGTCACCCAGTTGATATACCCATATTAGGGAAATTTTAGAAAAATCTGGCACAGAATGGGCAATAGTTGTCAAAATCAATCATGTTGTAAAATTCTGCTTTATTGGTAGAATGCATTTGAATATCTTTTTAATTCCTGCACAATTCTCATTAGATAAAGTGATTCATTCTGAAAAGCAGTTCAGCTGTATTTAAGAACCTAAGTAATCAAAAAATATTGAAAAGTGAGCACAGACATCAGGTATTGCAAAGTAGTTCTGTTAATTATAAGAGCTATGGTAGAGCTGAGGGAGCTGTGAAGGTTTGGGTATCTTGTTCTGAATTGTGACTATCAACTTGAAACAGATTTTTCATCGATAAAACCTTGGCATGAGAAACTATTAACTATGAATTTTGTTGATGTGTTTTTAGGCTAGGATATTCTCTCTGACAAGTCCACCTTAATTGTAAATTCACAAATTGTAATATGATTAACTTATTGTAAAATGCTGCAATAGTATCACTCCATTGTGTATACACATTTATAATATAGATACATTGCAATGATGTTTGCTCAGAGCGCTAGCCAGAATGCACTGGCTGGCTGCCCAGTACACCTGCCAGAAGGCTGGATCATATTGACCTTTGTATCTGGCCAGTGGGTTTCAGTCTGTAACTAGGTACCTCGGGGCAGTCAGGGTGGCTTACCTCCAGGCTGGAAGGTGGTGGACTTTTGGAAGTGCGCCAATCTGCAGAGCTGGAAAGAGCTGGAGTGGTACAGGTTGGGTTTTTTCTGCAGTTGCTTCCTGCCTAACCACTGTATACTTATCAGAACATGCAAAATGCTGGCCAGTTGAGTTCAAAACAGCAATCAAGCTCCTACTGAAGTTCTAAGACCCTGATTTCTTTTTTAAATGGGCTTACCACCTGACTTCAGGGGCTGCTTGATCTGAGAGTATTGCAGTATGCTCCAAGTAACATTGCTGTCAGACCAGCAGTGATACAGAGCAGGTGATAACTGCCTGGTCCTTTCAGTGCAGTTCCAGAAATAAGTGGGTTTTTTTCTATGAAAGGTGTGTTATCTTTCATATTGGAATATTGAAGTTACTGGCCAAAGAGAAATATTACTGATAATGATGCATCTTTGAAATCCGCATTAACAGTGTGCTATATAATTCCATGAAAAGTGATGTATGTGGCTGCTACATTTATATGTCTTAGAACCTTACTCAGCCTCTGGAGTTTTCTTGATTACTGGTCCATATGTTACTTTACGATTGTTTTAGGAAGCAAAAAGTTGTGGTAGAATTTTTTTCTCTGAAATTTGTGAACAAGACAAAGTAGAAAAATAATACAATGGCAGAAGATGCAACAGAAATGCAAAAACAAATGCCTCTGAAAGCTCTGAAGCAACACCTTACTGCAAAAGAAACCTGCAAGGTCAAGAAGCAATTGAAAGAGGCTCAAAGAAAGTCCATCACAAATAGCAACTGAAGCACAAATTGTCCTGTAAAAATTGAAACTGTGAAGTTGTATTTCCCAGATAAAAGATGTAAACTGGAAAAAACTAAGCAAAGGTTCCAAAGTAACCACAAGGTTTGTTATTTCCTCTTTTCCACCACTTTCTTCCAACATTATTTCATTAGATAGCAAATTTTCACAATTTCAAAGCAAATGGTTATCTGTGGTGTTGGCATTACATTAAGAAACATGAGCCTAATCCCTATCTACAGTTCTCAAAATAAGCTAAATGGATGTAAGTTTGCTCGCTGAGCTGGAATGTTCATTTTCAGACATTTCGTCACCATACAAGGTGACATTATCAGTGAACCTCCAGATGAAGCACTGGTGGTATGGCCCCACTTTCTATTTATGTGTTTAGGGTTCCTTGGGTTGCTGATGTCATTTCCTGTGGTGATGTCATTTCCTGTTCTTTTTCTCAGTGGATGGTAAGTGGGATCAATGTGTTTATTGATCGAGTTCCGGTTAGAATGACATGCTCCTAGGAATTTTTGTGCATGTCTCTGTTTGGTTTGTTCGAGAATGGATGTGTTGTCCCTGTTGAAATGGTGTCCTTCCTCATCTATATGTAAGGATACTAGTGAGAGCAGATCATGTCTTTTTGTGGCTGGTTGATGTCGATGTATCTGGGTGGCTAGTTTTCTGCCTATTTGCCCAATGTAGTGTTTGTTACAGTTCTTGCAAGATATTCTGTAAATGGTATTAGTTTTGCTGGTTGGCTGTATAGGGTCTTTTAAGTTCATTAGATTAGATTTCCTACAGTGTGGAAACAGGCCCTTCGGCCCAACAAGTCCACACCGACCCTCCGAAAAGCAACCCACCCAGACCCATTCCCCTCTGACTAATGTACCTAACACTATGGGCAATTTAGCATGGCCAATTCACCTGACCTGCACATCTTTCGACTGTGGGAGGAAACCACAACACCCGGAGGAAACCCACGCAGACACGGGGAGAATGTGCAGTCGCCCAAGGCTGGAATCGAACCTGTTGTTTTAGTGTGTTGACAGGTTTGTGGGCTACCATGATGCCAAGGGGTCTGAGTAGTCTGACAGTCATTTCTGAGATGTATTTGATGTAGGGGAGTGTGGCTGGGTTTTGGGATGTGTTTTGTCTGCTTGGTTGGTGATGAAACATCTGAAAACGAACCTTCTGGCTCAGTGAGCAAACCTATATTCAGAACCTCAACCTGAGCTACAAATCTTCTCAAAGCTCGCTAATAAGCTAAATGACTCATAGCTCCACAAATAGAATAACTGAGATTTCTTAGACAAATTGCGCAGATCTGTAGAACAGTAATTGAGATTTTCCATCTTGTTTGTACAATCCCAATTGAAAACAAAGGCACAGGATTTGCCCAGTTTTTAAAAGGTGGAGTGTTCATATTTATACTTACTGAATGTGGAGTAAGGAGTTTTACAAGTTCACTGGGGGAATTGTAAAATGCAAAATGATAGATTTTCCTGAACCAATTCTATCCTTTTGGAACCTATTTATTGAACTTTGCTGTTGCCTTTACAGATCTACGAAACATGGAATGATTTGATTCTCTAAATTGGTTAGTTTGACAAGGAGAAAATTTGGATATGGCTTGCTTTCAAACAAATCTGAGATCGTTTTGCATGATTACCCCCTTCTCAGTGGGACAGGCAGCACACAACTTCATGTTTTCTGCTCATTTACTGCTGTGACAGTGCACAAATACTTGGATGCAAGGTATAGGACAAAAAAAAGGAGCAATTAGATTCAAGATTCTCAAGTTTTTGCAGTGGCGCTGAACATGTTGGTTGAAAGGATGAGCATTGTTGTGTTTCCACTGGGGTTGGGGAGCAGGACCCCTTAATTGCTGTCTAAGAAGGAACTGGGAGTAGGTGCCAAGGTGGTCAGTTCCTGGACTCTGGCCCTGAGCACCTGGGTTCAGTGTCAGAAAAATTCAACGACTTCACATGAGTGATCAAGGTCAGTGAATGCAGTTTTAAATGATGTCTCTTACTCCCAGCAGTGGTGACTGCCCACATAGCTCACCTACCAGCAATCAGGCTTCAAACCTAACATGCAGACACACACACTCATGCATCAACCAATGGCATTCCACCTCCTTCGGCTTGTACACATCTAGTTATTCAGCTATAGCATTCTCATATCCATGGGTTAAAACCCCAAAGTAGTGCAGATATTTTTAGTCCTTAATTCCAAAATGTGCTTTTTAAAAGTGGGCTGATCCAGAAATAGAATAATGACAGGGTTAAATTCAGAGCTCAGCTGACAATAATTCTTTATGGGATCGTCACTTGATGACCACGTGCTCAACTGAAAACCATCTGTAGATTATATCCAAACTGCAGACACTCTTCCTTTGGAAAAATACAGAAGGATAGGTAGTATCAACTCTACTGGAGTAAGTAAGTGGGACTGAACGCTCTTATGTGTATCTATCTGGATTTGAGCATTAGCATTTTATATGAAGGTCAGAATCAAAGAATTAGTGCCAAGTTACTCTTGTGCTGCATGTAAACACAGTCTATCACTGTGACTGCTACAAATTAGATTTTTTAAAAAGTTGGGACAAACAAACTTAACCAGCCTTGAAATGCAAGGATTTCAAAAAATGATTGTTCAATTACTAATGTCGCAACTACCAGTAACTTCCCTGGCAATGGCCACTACTTTCAATTAACCACTCTTTTGCATGACACTATGATCTTGAGCTATAAATTCTGTGTCTTATGATCCTGCCCCACTAGCTACCTGATGAAGGAGCAGCACTCCAAAAGCTAGTGCTTCCAAATAAACCAGTTGGACAATATCCTGATGTTGTGTGATTTTTAACATCTTGCTTTAAAGGTAGTACCGCCAACACAACACCGCAAATGTTTGCTGAGAAAACGCTAGCACTTGATGAGACACTGACAGCCACCAGCTCAAATACTGGCACTGCATGAACCTTAGAGAGAAGTATAGTCTGGATCAAAATGTGGTGAGTCACTGCACACAGATGGACTGCAGGCAGGTCGGGGAAAATGATACTTCATTTGCCTGCTCACTGGAGGGCAAGATTAAGATGAGTTCTGCTGCAGAGTGCCCTGATGAGAGCTCCATTTGGGTGACATAGAGAGAAAAATTAATGGGCTTGTCATGGAGCATCCTTGCCAGTCTCAAGGAACATTGGGAAATCTAGCTGACTTAGCACAAAAGGTTTATGTTGACATTACCAAGCATGAAATGCAAGAGTTGAAATGTTGAAATGACAGCATTTACAAACCCACTCACGATGTAAGCTTGCTGGTCGATGTCTCAGCTTCCATTGCAGCACTGACTGAAATCATGTGATCCATACATGTTGCTATGCAAGTTGTGTGCGCGGCCATAAAGGCTCACTCTGCTGTCATATCATAGTTTTGCTCAAAAGGGCACACAGACTCTCTGCTCTCCAACAGATTACAAGGATTGCTGAGGCACTGTCCCACTGCCAGTGTGTTCTTGGTTCAAAAGCTGCTGTCTGCTCTCAGGATGAAGCCATTTCTGCTTCCAGCACCGCCATTGTCACCACAGTCTTTCAACTAGACAGGCCAGAGAGTTGCTGCGCTTGTTGAGGTGGTGTTGTCCAAATCTGGGTTCTCATGGATCACCGCTGCTTGATGTCATCCTTCCAGGCCATCTGCAGACTTCCCCATTGAAAATCAGCAGCCTTCCATCCACCATATCTGCTGTTACTAAGGTGTCACTATGCAGGAGCACTAGAATAAGTACCCACAAGGCAGGCCCAAAAGGAATGATCATGAAGAGTTCAATTTTAATGTATTTTGGAGGTGGTGTTGGGGAAAGTTGTTACGAAACATTTCTGTTGGTTTCATTTCAGGATTTGACACTAATGATGTGATATTATAGATGGGGAATTGTGGAGTGATGCTGATATGGTGGCACCTCAGAGGAACTGGAGTCTGACTATCTGTTTGTATTCAGCCTTTCCAGACAGAAAGGGTTGTGGGATCTTCCTCCCTTACCCCTTCTTTTCCTCCACCTGAGATAACCACCAAATGCCTGTTGGTAAGCTACACCCTCGCAATAGTGCTCAAGATTGGGCAGCATAAAGTCAACAAAATTATCAAGGAATTACATTCAAGTGAGTAGTGGCAGGATAACCCAAATGGTCCAGTCAATACAACTGTTATTTCAGAACATTACTAGTGAGTCGCCTTTGCGATCCAATAGCCAGCCTCCTGTTCTTTGCAATGGCTCAGAGTTGATGAGAATAGCTGATAGTTATGTGGAATGAATGGCTGCTACTAGGATACATAGGGCATTGACTGAGGGGATCTCCTGGTCATGGTCACCTAACTGGATGATAATGGAGTTGTGGACTTTACTGATATGGAACATCTCAGTATTTACGTATTGCTCCCATAGATCCATGCAAGTACACTTGGTTACATCCTGCACTCCAGGGAATCCTGCCAGCCTGACAAACCCATGTGCCTTTCTTCTCCCACTTCTTCCTGATCAGTGAGAAGGCCAACAAATCCTGGCCCAGAGTAAGGCACAGCATTTGCATAAGAGAGTTGTAACCACCCTTTCTATTTTCTAACTTTATTCCTGAAAGATCTGACTCTCGGTTTTGGGTTATGTCCTAAATATCTTTACCAGCAGAAATATAGTTTCTCTCTATCAGTTCACCATAATGTTTTCAAAACCTCAATCCAGGCTTATTTAACCCCATAAGACCCCATAAGACTTTAAAGGAACCTGTTGTCTGAATTGACAAGGGACTTTGAACAACAATATAATAGGCTCCTTTCCAATTTGAGTTGACCACAGCACTGGTGTGAAGGGAGTGATAAACCTATTGACCTAATTTTAAGGTATTACTGCCTATATTAAAGGCAGATAATGCCGAGCAAGGAGTGAAAATTGATCCCACTGAAACTGCCACTACAGACTACCTCCTGTTTTATTATCCTATCAGGATGTCAGATTAAGGCAAGCACATGATTTTATTTTGTATCAGCAAGTGATATTAGTTAGGACTGCTACTCATTTCAAAGACAATCATCAATATAGATTAGTTGAATCAAACAGCCTAAAGATTGATAATATCTTCTGCAACAATTAAGCAAAGTTACTTAACATGGAACAACCAGTTTTCCAGTTTAGGTTCATAGATCTATAATTGCAGAATTGTAAAGCTTTTCATATTGATTTTTGGAGACCTGTTGAGTTGAAATGATTGAATTTTCTAGATAACATGCCTGAAACTGCAGATTAGTGGAACATTTCATATTATGAGCTTTAATAATATCGATATGTAGAAACATTTCAAGATAATTGGCTTTCCTGCCAATATTATTTTTCCTGCAGAAAACTAGTAAGCAAGGACGGAAACAGAACATCACTCCAGTGATTTGGTTCATTGTTCCAGTAAGCACACAAACCATACAGACCAGAAAATTACAGGTATGGATCTAATCAGAGCAGAGCTAGCTGATCTCAATCCAATAATCATCTATAAGTAGCGAAAGATGAGAATTTGCAATGACTCAAGAGGTTTGAACAAACTATAAGAGAAATTCACTTTCTGATATCTACCAGTGAGAAATTGCTTTGAAATTTAAGCTGTGCAAAAATGTTTGTATCTAAGAAATAATATTTGATCTAAAACCTTGCCTGAGATGTTATCAAGTCTGATGTTCTGCTTGGCAGTTAACATTAGATGGTACAATTGTTAGTTTATCCAGATGTTGCAGCAGCTTTGTAAGTGTTCACCCAGGATGGAATTTGGTGAAGGCAATGGAAGTCTCCCCCACCAGCTGGATAGGCATCACTTCCTTTTGGGAAGGCCCACCAAATTAATCCGACGGCACTGGAGTTTCCGCAGGATCATGGTCAATGAATGCTATCAGCAAATCAGAAACTGACATCTCTTCATTTCTTGGCAGTGTTGTTATGGAAGTGGTAATGCGCCTACCTGTAGCCCAGGGACGCAGGCACAGAGCAGTGATCGAAGGAGGGGAGTTGCAGGAGAGTTAGTGTTTGATAAAGGGAAGGGATAACTCAGTGGGTCCCACCCTCCCCAATGTCTGACCAGGCATGGCACCTCTGAAAGAGAGGACAAGCAACCCAGACAAGTTTTGCATTTCAGGATTCCTGTACCTTTATTTAAAAAAGGCAAGAGACAAAAAAGATAATTGCAGGCCAGTTAACTTAATATCTGTTGTTAGAAAAATGTTAGAGTCCATTGTAAAGGATAGCAGAGCCGTCAGAAATATATGATATGATTAAGCAGAGTCGCAAGGTTTCATGGAGGGAAAATCATCCTCATAAATTTGCTACAATTCGTGAGGAGGCAATAAGCCAGATAGATAAAGTTGAAATAGTGCATGTAATATGTTTGGATTTTCTGAAGGCATTTGATAACTTACCACACATTAGACTACTTATTAAGATAAGAACCCATGGAGTTGGGTGTGGTATATTAGAATGAATACAGGGTTTGAAGACAGAGAGTTAGGATAAGGGGACATTTTCAAGTTGGCAACCTGCAACTCCTGCTGGGCCACAATTATATACAGGACATATTAATGACATGGATGAGAAAAGTGCATGTACTATAGCCAAATTTGCATATAACACAAAAATAGGTGTAAAGGCAAGCAGTGAGGATGACATTAAAAAGGATATATCGTGAGTGGGCAAAAACTTGGGATGGAATATAATGTGGGAATATGGGAGGTTATGCACTTTAGCAGGAAGAATGGAGGAACTGAATATTATTTCATGGAGAATGACTGCAGAACAGAGGGAATTTGGAGTCCTTGTCCATGAATCACAAAAAGCTAGCATTGAGGTTCAGCAGGTCAGAGGGAAGGCAAATGGAATGTTAGACTTATTTCAAAGGAAATGGGGTCTAAAAGAAGGAAGGTTTTACAAAAATTGTACAAGGCACTAATCAGACCCCAGCTGGAATATTGTGAACAGTTTTAACCTCCTTGTCTAAGCAAAGATATATAGGCATTGGTGGTAGTTTAGAGAAGGTTAGTTCGATTGATCTCAGGTATGGAGGGTTCAGAAGAATGTTTCTGAATGATCACTAGTCCCAAAATGTTAACTCTGCTTTCTCTCCACATATGCTACCAGACTCTCCCTCAGTTTTTCCAGCAAAATCAGATTTGTTTCTAATTTCCAGCATCCAAATTTCTTTGGTTATTTGTTTCATGTAAACTCCGAATAAGGGGTTAGACATTTAAGGTACAGATGAGGAGAAATTTCTCCTCACAGTGGGCAGTGAATCTGTGAAATTCTTTAACTCAGAGGGCTGTTGAGGCTTGGTGGGTAAGATATTCAAGACAGAGACAGATAAGTGTTTAATGAGTAAGGGAATCAAGGATGATGGGGACAGGGATCAAATTAGCGATGATCTTATCGAATAGTGGAGAAACTCAAGGGGCTGAATGGCCTACTTCTGCTCAATATCTCATGGTCTTCCGATCAGTCCTCAAACAACAATAAGATGAGGCCCTAATATGAGGATTAACTGTTGACTTCAGAACCTCAATTGACATTGTCAGGAAAGACAGTCCAAGAGCCTTTCCACTTCAGACTCTGTTAAAGATCATAGAACACCAGGTTACAGTCTAACAGGTTTATTTGGACATACAAGCTTTCGGAGCACTGCTCCTTTATCAGGGAGCTACCTGATGTCAGTGAGCTAATGAAGGAACAGTGCTCCTCCAAATAAACCTGTTAGACTACAACCTGGTATTGTGTGGTTTTTAATTTTGCCCACCCCAATCTAACACTGGCATCTCTACATCATGCCTTCAGACTTTGACAGGGCAGAGGCAGGAAGGCAATGGAATTCCCATCATTAGCCTTCTACCTGCTCACACAGCCACTACCACTAACCTCAACACAGTGTAGGACAATAAATTCTGCCCCGAGATATTTAGTAGTTACCTAAAATTGGTAGATGTCATTGGTAATTAAGATTACATAACTGGGGCTGATACAAAGAGCTCGGATATAGGTTGGTTCTACCTAAATACCAGAACCAACCTAAGGGGTTGAACTGCCTGCTCCTATACTTATGACAGTATATTTTTTTAAACTTGGATTTAGAGAAGTGTGTGCCATTAAACAGACTGACATTTAAGGTTGCAGAACAATGCTAGCTATACTTGCAGCCCCAGTGGCTGACTAAGTGTCTTGTAATGCCTCATTCCTGAAGAAGGGCTCATGCCTGAAACGTTGATCCTCATTCCTGAAGAAGGGCTCATGCCCGAAACGTCGATTCTCCTGCTCCTTGGATACTGCCTGACCTGCTGCGCTTTTCCAGCAACACATTTTCAGCTGCGTGTCTTGTAATGTATTGCAATCTACAAGGCTGATTTCATTGAGGTGTTCAGCATCTTCATTTGACTTGATTGGATAGTCAGAAGGATAGTTTATGTAGTGGTAGGGTGAGTCGAAGTCAAACGGACATAACCTTAAAAATCAAAGCTAGGCCATTCGGGAATGATATTCGGAAACACTTTCCCATATTTGGATGGTAAAATTGTGGAAACATTTCCCAAAAACTGGATTAATATTTTTTTCAATCTCAGCTTTTTGTGAGCCAAAAGTATAAATGTGATTTTATGGCAAGACAGATCTTTAGAGTTAAGGTACAGGTCAGCCATAATCTTGTTGTATCGCAAAATTGACTCAAAGGTGTCAGTAACTGCTCCTGTTCCTTGGATACTTGTGAAATAGAGTTTGGGAATAGCATTTACACAAGCTGTACAGCAAATCGCAAATTGGTTCGTACCTTTACACTTTTCACTAAGGATGGAACTAGCAGAATTTGACCTCAAGACTTCATCAATGAAACACTAGCAACTATGCAGGGAGATATGGCATTTGATGATGTAGAAGCCAGTTCATAATACTTCAGAAAGATGGTGGAAGAAGTAAATGTGACTCGAGCATATTATGGAAGATAGTTTGTTAGCCAAGCTTGCTAATTGCTCATACCCTACAACTCCAAGAATCTGTTATTGAAAGGAAAAAATAGGTTTGTAAAAAGTGCAACAGCAAGATATTTTGCAACAGTTTGTAATTAGAAATTAAAGCGCTCGATTTTAATTTTTCAGAGAATAACCAATGATTCAGAAGGCGTTGAGAGTGAATCTGAGGCACAAATTTCATTCATCCCACACACCAGTAGAGGGTTGTATTGTAATTCTAACTTGTTCCTAACTCTCCATACACCTTCAACTACTACGCTGTTACAACAGGCAGATCTGCATCACCCCCCCACAAACTGATGCTTCACACCATTTACACAGAGTAAATGGCTTAGAATGTGGAATGAACAACAAACTTTCTATTGAGGCTTTTTGTCCATGAGTCCTGCAATAAGCTCCCCATTTCATTAGCTATAAAGCAGATGATACAGATTCGATTAAAATTGTAGTCAAATATGTTACAGTAAGAAAGCTCAGTCAGAAGTAAAATGAAGAGTGCAAAGCAATTTTAGATTTGCTGAGCAATTACTTCTTGGTTTGGAAGCAAGAAATATGATCTTCCAGTACAAATGACTTTGTAACTGATGCTACACATCGGGACCCAGAGAAGTCCCAGCCTGCGCATTCTTTGCCATGAACTTAATGAATACTTCAGCAGCGAGAGCCGCTCGCATCCATACTTCCGACATTCACCTTGCCTTAAGTGCAGTGCCTTGAAGTTGCTCAGAAATTTACAAAGTTGTGCCTAGAACTTTTAAACACAGGGGCCGAACCAGAATAAAGTGATTTGCAACGGAAGCCGTATCACGAAGATAATAATGACATTTTTTGTAAGGGAACGTGCTGCAATCTCAGATTCTCTGAGTGCCATTCAACCAAGTACCTTACCTTGGAAACAGCCCACGTGCTGGTGGACATCAGTTTCACCACTGTGACTGAAAATTCAGTTAATTCAAGTGAATCTGAATATTGCTGGTCGACTAAACTCTCACTTCTCGTAAATTAGGGGACAGCTTCCTTGAGAAACACATCCCTAATTACAATATTACTATAATTCCAACTTCAGAGTTGCGAATATGAATGACAGCTCCATTGCAAGAGACATTTGCTCGGTCAAGTCTAAAATACATAGCCTTTTCTGCTTTCTGCTGCCAAACTGTCCCTAATGGTTTTGGCTACCACAGGCAAGGAACTCAATTTCTTTTCACATGAGCAGTCCAGGAAACAAACTGGCTGGAGGTAGAAGCTAGACAACCCCATCATCTAATTAGGTTTGGTTTTAAGCAATAACATCAACAGAGATGAATCACCTATCGTGGACTAGTTATTATTCTCTAGACATTATTGCTTAAACTTCAGCCCTGAGGAAAATGCAGAGCATTTCCTTTGGAAACAATTGAGGAGATCTCCATTTCAGTCGAGCAGCACACGTTGGCTTAACTACAGTCGTTTCTGAGGAAAGTACTATACAGACATAGCACAGATTGATTGAGAAGAGTGACGAATATTAGCATTGTCTGAGCTGAATGTAGAACTGAATTTTGCACGGAGAATCGCAAAGGTTTACTAATCATTAAAAACTACAGAATTGATATATAAGCTGATAACTCATGAAATAAATAATTGCCTGAAGTAAAACTTTGATGACTATCTGATCATCAGTATTATTCAAATTCTTGGGAATTAATTCCATTTCAAAACAAACTAGCAAAAAACTAAAATCATATCTCAAAAGATTCATTTGCAAGATATGAAATACTGAATTAAAAACAGAAAACACTGGATAAACTCAGCAGGTTTAGGAGAAATAAACAGTTAACATTTCAAGTTGAGTTTGATAATTCAGCACATTCTGTTTTATTCCAGATCTCCAACATCTGCAGTACCCTTTATATAAATACATTGCTGGAAAGCCATTTGTCAGATTTTCATTCAGAAGTTAACTGTGAAGAATTCAAGAAGTTTTAGCACAGGAGTGAAATTGCAAACATGTCACTTATTGCCAGAAACCAATAAAGAGAAAAGTCCAAGCAGTCAAATTTTTTTTAGACTAGATTACTGACAGTGTGGAAACAGGCCCTTCGGACCAACAAGTCCACACCAAACCGCCGAAGCGCAACCCATCCAGACCCATTCCCCTACATCTAACACTACGGGCAATTTAGCATGGTCAATTCACCTAACCTGCACATGTTTTTTGGACTGTGGGAGGAAACCTGAGCACCCAGAGGAAACCCACACAGACACGGGGAGAATGTGCAAACTCCACACAGTCAGTTGCCTGAGGCGGGAATTGAACCCAGGTCTCTGGTGCTGTGAGGCAGCAGTGCTAACCACTGTGCCACCCACTATTTGCCAAGGAGAAAGTTGAAGATCCCAAAAACTGAAGGAGTAGATCCCCAATTAGGAGTGGAGCTGCTTCCTAATAAGTGTAAAGTAGCCCAGTGGGAGATTGATGAATAAAAGCCTTATTACAAGTTAAAGGTAATTCATAGAATCTGAACAGTGTAGAAACAGGCCCTTCGGCCCAACACCAACTCTCGGAAGAGTAACCCACCTAGACCCATTCCCCTACACTTAATGCCTGACAAATGCACCCAACCTACACATCCCTGAACACTGTGGGTAATCTAGCATGGCCAACTCACCTAACTTGAACATCTTTGGATTGTGGGAGAAAACTGGAGCAAACCCACACAGACACAGGGAAAATGTGCAAACTCCACATAGACATTTGCCTGAGGCAGAATCAAAGCCAGGTCCCTGGCACTGTGAGGCAGCAGTGCTAACCACTGAGCCATCGTGATACCCCAAGTCAAAACCTAAACAGTTTTGACCTGTTTTGATCCTAATACAATATTTGAAATCTTCATAACTCAACTGAATTAGCAAAAAGATATTTTGAATAAAATGATCACAAACATTTTCCGATATGCTGGTCCACCCAGATTGCTACAACTCCATGAACTTGATTTGGGATTATATTCTTTCTACTATCTTCCTGTCTCTTGAGATGTCAGGTACCTGAGTTAAAGTTCATCATGTATATAAGAGCAAAATCTTCCAGTGCTGTCATGTCTTATTCAGATGCAGTTGTATTCTCATTAATTTCTGTCCAACTTTTGAATGTAGTTTCCATGAGTATTTCCACTTGTCTTCATACTTCTGCTTTCTTCAGCTCACCTTATCTCCTTCCATGACAGGCAAAATCCTTCACAGGTTATAATAATCAACTTGCCTGTCCTAAATCCCTAGTTGCCCATTTTCAATCATATTCACTATTTACAGTTCACAATGGATAGAGATACATAACTGAGTTAAGAGCAAACATTTGAGGTGAAGGTACCTCACATATTTTCTAAAAAAAGTGAAAGAAGAGAAATGTTAAGTGCTTCATTTGAAGTAGCTCACAGTAAATGTAGTTATGATCCCTCAAACAGTACCATCTGGTGAACATGCTGAGTAATTACCTCTACCTTAATGATCCAACAGTCCTATTGAATTTGCTTCACCATTCTGTGAGATTCTTGCTGGGACACAACCCTTAACTGGGGTTTGGATTAGAAAAGCCAGTGACATGGAGGGGAACAGCCAATGGCATGGACTCCCTGCTCTGGAGATGGCTACTACACTCATTTATTTGAAACACTAACTGAGATGCACCAGCTTCCAGAAGGTCAATCCTGTTGAGGGAATTACTTGGTTGTGGTTATGTTCTGGGGCCCCAATAATTGATGTAGAGTTTTAAAACAAAATGTGCATCAACTAAGGCTTGCTCATTAAGTCTCCTTCCCTGACACTGCATCATTCAGCAGATTTAACAGCAGAGGTCTGTGGCAAGAGTACTCAATGTAGAACTACTGACTGCATCACTGAAGATATTCAGGGCCATAATCTTTGCCAAGTTTATCAATATGAAATATCAGAGCTATGGGTCTGGAGTTCTGTGCCCGAGGCAGACAGCTTGAGTCAGAAAATTTCTGAACTCAGTGCTCTGGCCTTGGGGGAGCTGGTAAATAAATGGCATGATTTTCCATCTGGGGGAAGGGTTTCAGATGGAGTCAGGCTTGCCAAATGCTCATGATATTAGAGGTGGCAACAGAGGCCATCAAATAATGAGACAGGCTATTTAAAAAGCCTCACCTTAATTTTCTGGCAATTCTTCCCATTTGTTTCGATAACTATTAATTCATGTACCCCTCATCCATTATATATTCACATTCCCCAATCCAGTCTACATGACCCATCTCTGCGAACTCATGCCTTCCATTAAGATGTTATGTGATTTGACATAAAGGCCGTTAAGTCAAAGGGTGAGTGGGAGCATGAGTTGCCATTAAGTTGACTTGAGTCTCTTGATTCAACCCATCCTTTGCCTTAAACCCTTCATGTCAATTCACATGATATCCTTCACGGGCAGACCTCAGGAGCCATATAATGTTGTGATCAGTAGATATTTATATTTTAATTACAGCTTTCACTATATTCAAAAAATCTCTGAATTACAAAATCTCATTCAAAACATTTATTTCCCTCAGGAGAAAATGAGGACTGCAGATACTGGAGATCAGAGTTGAGAGTGTGGTGCTGGAAAAGCACAGCAGGTCAGCCAGCATCCGAGGGGCAGTTTTCTGATGAAGGGCTTCTGCCCAAAACGTCGATTCTCCTACTCCTTGGATGTTGCCTGACCTGTTGTGCTTTTCTAGCACCACACTCTTAATTTAAATCACTCAACCAGTTTCTCCCTTTTAAAAACACACATCAAAAGCAGCTAATTCTTTTATAACCAATTTGGCAGTTAATCAAACTGTATTATCCCTATTGAGATAGGGAAAAGAGGCAACTTTAATAATGACATATCGATAGCTATTAGGTTATGTCAAAAACAACTTTTAAAACTGCTCATACAGAGTATTTGTCAACTCTCACAGACATGGCTGCTATCAGTTTTTAAAGGGCTGGAAATTTAAATAACCTGACAGTTTAACAGTCCCAAAAACCATAGTCACTCTTCAGGAGCATTTTTAATACCTCTTAGAAGATTAGCAACTCATAAACTGCAGGAATGTGCTTGTTTGCATGAAATTTGAGGCAGTTTGAAATGAACACTGAGTTCAAATAGCCCTGTTAAATGTGGGTTTCTAAAGTATGGAAACCCCTGTTGCATTCAGCCAGTGAAAATAGGAATTTTAGAAATGCCTCGCAGCGCCAATGATCTGGGTTCAAATCCCAGCCTCGGGTGACTGTCTGTGTGGAGTTTGCTCATTCTCCCCATGTCTGTGTGGGTTTCCACCGGATGCTCTGGTTTCCTCCCACAATCCAAAGGTGTGCAGGTTAGGTGAATTAGTCATGCAAAATTGTCCATGGAGTTCAGGAAGAGGTAGGTTAGGTGCATTAGTCAGGGCTAAATGTAGAGTAATAGGGTAGGCGTATGGGTCTGGGTGGGATACTCTTCAGAGGGTCGGTATGAACTTGTTGGATCAAAGGACCTGTTTCCACACTGTATGGATCCTATGACGATTCTATGACAAATTATCCTACTCTGTGACCTACATACCCTATGTTTTACGATCATCCATGTGCCTATCCAAGAGTCACTTAAATGTCCTGAATGCCTCTGACTCTGCTACCACTGCTGCCAGTGCATTCCAAATACCCACCACTCTGTGTAAAGAACCTACATCTGACATCTCCACTAAACCTTCACCAATCACCTTAAAATTATGCCCTTTGTGATAGCCATTTCCGCACTGGGAAGAAGTCTCTGGCTATCCACGCTATCTCTGCCTCTCATCATCTTGTATACCTCTATCAAGTCACCTCTCATCCTTCTTCGTTCCAATGAGAAAACCCCTAACTCCCTCAACCTTTCTTCATAAGACAAGCTCTCCAATCCAGGTAGCACTCTAGTAAAACTCATCTGCACCCTCTCCAAAACTTCCACATCTTTCCTATCATGAGGTGACCAGAACCGAACACCATATTCCAAGTGTGGTCTAACCAGTGCTTTAGAGAGCTGCAGCATAACCTCACAGCTCTTAAACTCAATTCCCTTCCTAATGAAAGCCAACACACCACATGCCTTCTTAACAAACCTATCAACTTGGGTGTCAACTTTGAGGGATCTATGGACATGAATCCCACATTCCTCCACACTGCCAAGAATCCTGCCTTTAACCCTGTATTCTGCTTTCAAAATGAATCACTTCACACTTTTCCAGGTTGAACTCCATCTGCCACTTTTCAGCCCAGTTCTGTATCCTGTCAATGTCCCATTGCAACCTACGACAGCCCTCCACACTATCCACAACTTCACCAATGTGTGTGTGATCAGCAAACCTACTAAACCACTCTTCCACTTCCTTGTTCAAGTCATTTATAAAAATCGCAAAGAGCAGAGGTCCTAGAACCGATCCCTGTGGAACACCATTGTTTACCGAACTCCAGGCTGAATACTCTGTATCTACCACCACCCTCTGTCTTCCATGCGCCAGCCAATTCTGTACCCAGACAGCCAAATTTCCCTGTAACCCATGCCTCCTTACTTTCTGAATGAGCCTACCATGAGAAACATTATCAAACGTTTTACTAAAATCCATGTAAACCACATCCACTGCTCTGCCTTCATCAACGTGATTTGTCACATTCTCAAAAGAATTCATTAAGGTTTGTAAACCATGAACTGCCCCTCACAAAGCTATGCTGACTATCTCTAGTCAAACTATGCTTTTCCAAATGGTCATAAATCCTGTCTCTCAGAATCCTCTTCAATAATTTGCGCACTACTGACGTAAGACTGACCAGTCTGTAATTCCTAGGGTTATGCCTATTCCTGTTCCTGAAGGGAATAACATTTGCCACCCTCCAATCATCTGGTACTACTCCAGTGGACAGTGAGGACGCAAAGATCATCTCCAAAGGCAGAGTAATCTCTTCCCTCGCTTCCCATAGTAACCTTTCTCTTCTCAGGGACTGGGTCAGTGGTCACTCCTGAAAATGTTGTCATGGACAGCCACATCTATAACAGATAGCTTGGTGAGGACAAGATTAAGTAAACTTTTCCCTCTTTTCAGTTCCTTCAACACTTGTGCAGATCCAGTCTAGCAGCTGTATCCTTTAGGACTCAGGTAAAAACAATGACTGCAGATGCTGGAAAC